>NC_060239.1:40026327-40329363 GCF_021155785.1 Neodiprion fabricii | reverse complement strand
ACAAACCCCGACAATCCCCAACAATCCCCAACAATCCCCAACAATCCCCAACAATCCCCAACAATCCCCAACAATCCCCGACAATCCCCGACAATCCCCGACAATCCCCAACAATCCCCAACAATCCCCGACAATCCCCAACGATCCCCAACGATCCCCAACAATCCCCAACAATCCCCAACAATCCCCGACGATCCCCGACGATCCCCGACAATCCCCGACGATCCCCAACAATCCCCAACAATCCCCGACGATCCCCAACGATCCCCAACAATCCCCAACAATCCCCAACAATCCCCAACAATCCCCAACAATCCCCAACATTCCCCAACAATCCCCAACAATCCCCGACAATCCCCAACGATCCCAAGCAAGCCCCAACAATCCCCAACAATCCCCAACGATCACAAACGATCCCCGACAATCCCCGACGATCCCCGACGATCCCCGACAATCCCCGACAATCCCCGACAATCCTCGACAATCCCCAACAATCCCCAACAATCCCCAACAATCCCCAACAATCCCCGACAATCCCCGACAATCCCCAACAATCCCCGACAATCCCCAACAATCCCCAACAATCCCCAACAATCCCCGACAATCACCACAATCCCCAACAATCCCCAACAATCCCCAACAATCCCCGAAAATCCTCGAAAATCCCCGACAATCCCCAACAAACCCCGAATATCCCCAACAATCCCCAACAATCCCCAACAATCCCCAACAATCCCCAACAATCCCCAACAATCCCCGACAATCCCCGACAATCCCCGACAATCCCCAACAATCCCCAACAATCCCCGACGATCCCCAAGGATCCCCAACAATCCCCTACGATCCCCAACGATCCCCGACGATCCCCGACGATCCCCGACGATCCCCGACGATCCCCAACAATCCCCAACAATCCCCGACAATCCCCAACGATCCCCAACAATCCCCAACAATCCCCAACAATCCCCAACAATCCCCGACGATCCCCGACGATCCCCGACAATCCCCGACGATCCCCAACAATCCCCAACAATCCCCGACGATCCCCAACGATCCCCAACAATCCCCAACAATCCCCAACAATCCCCAACAATCCCCAACAATCCCCAACAATCCCCAACAATCCCCGACAATCCCCAACGATCCCAAGCAAGCCCCAACAATCCCCAACAATCCCCAACGATCACAAACGATCCCCGACAATCCCCAACGATCCCCAACAATCCCCAACGATCCCCAACGATCCCCGACAATCCCCGACGATTCCCGACGATCCCCGACAATCCCCGACAATCCCCGACGATCCCCGACAATCCCCGACAATCCCCGACAATCCCCAACAATCCCCGACAATCCCCAACAATCCCCAACAATCTCCAACAATCCCCAACAATCCTCGACAATCCCCAACAATCCCCAACAATCCCCGAAAATCCTCGAAAATCCCCGACAATCCCCAACAAACCCCGACAATCCCCAACAATCCCCAACAATCCCCAACAATCCCCAACAATCCCCAACAATCCCCAACAATCCCCGACAATCCCCGACAATCCCCGACAATCCCCAACAATCCCCAACAATCCCCGACGATCCCCAATGATCCCCAACAATCCCCTACGATCCCCAACGATCCCCGACGATCCCCGACGATCCCCGACGATCCCCGACGATCCCCAACAATCCCCAACAATCCCCGACAATCCCCAACAATCCCCAACAATCCCCAACAATCCCCAACAATCCCCAACAATCTCCGACAATCCCCAACGATCCCAAACAATCCCCAACAATCCCCAACAATCCCCAACGATCCCCAACAATCCCCGACGATCCCCAACAATCCCCAACGATCCCCAACGATCCTCGACAATCCCCGACGATTCCCGACAATCCCCAACAATCCCCAACAATCCCCAACAATCCCCAACAATCTCCGACAATCCCCAACGATCCCAAACAATCCCCAACAATCCCCAACAATCCCCAACAATCCCCAACAACAATCCCCAACAACAATCCCCAACAACAATCCCCAACAACAATCCCCAACAACTATCCCCAACAATCCCCAACAATCCCCAACAATCCCCAACAATCCCCAACAACAATCCCCAACAACAATCCCCAACAACAATCCCCAACAACAATCCCCAACAACAATCCCCAACAACAATCCCCAACAACAATCCCCAACAACAATCCCCAACAACAATCCCCAACAACAATCCCCAACAACAATCCCCAACAACAATCCCCAACAATCCCCAACGATCCCCAACAATCCCCAACAACAATCCCCAACAATCCCCAACAACAATCCCCAACAACAATCCCCAACAACAATCCCCAACAACAATTCCAAACAACAATCCCCAACAACAATTCCAAACAACAATCCCCAACAATCCCTAACAATCCCCAACAATCCCCAACAATCCCCAACAATCCCCAACAATCCCCATCAACAATCCCCAACATCAATCCCCAACAACAATCCCCAACAACAATCCCCAACAACAATCCCCAACAACAATCCCCAACAACAATCCCCAACAATCCCCAACAATCCCCAACAATCCCCAACAATCCCCAACAATCCCCAACAACAATCCCCAACAACAATCCCCAACAATCCCCAACAATCCCCAACAATCCCCAACAATCTCCAACAATCCGCAACAATCCCCAACAATCTCCAACAATCCCCAACAATCCCCAACAATCCCCAACGATCCGCAACAATCCCCAACAATCCCCAACAATCCCCAACAATCCCCAACAATCCCCAACAATCCCCAACAATCCCCAACAATCCCCAACAATCCCCAACAATCCTCAACAATCCGCAACAATCCCCAACAATCTCCAACAATCCCCAACAATCCCCAACAATCCCCAACAATCTCCAACAATCCCCAACAATCCCCAACAATCCCCAACAATCCGCAACAATCCCCAACAATCCGCAACAATCCCCAACAATCCCCAACAAACCCCAACAATCCGCAACGATCACCAACAATCCGCAACAATCCTCAACAATCCGCAACAATCCCCAACAATCCCCAACAATCCCCAACAATCCCCAACAATCCCCAACAATCCCCAACAATCCCCAACAATCCCCAACAATCCCCATCAATCCCCAACAATCCCCGACAATCACCACAATCCCCAACAATCCCCAACAATCCCCAACAATCCCCGAAAATCCTCGAAAATCCCCGACAATCCCCAACAAACCCCGACAATCCCCAACAATCCCCAACAATCCCCAACAATCCCCAACAATCCCCAACAATCCCCAACAATCCCCGACAATCCCCGACAATCCCCGACAATCCCCAACAATCCCCAACAATCCCCGACGATCCCCAAGGATCCCCAACAATCCCCTACGATCCCCAACGATCCCCGACGATCCCCGACGATCCCCGACGATCCCCGACGATCCCCAACAATCCCCAACAATCCCCGACAATCCCCAACGATCCCCAACAATCCCCAACAATCCCCAACAATCCCCAACAATCCCCGACGATCCCCGACGATCCCCGACAATCCCCGACGATCCCCAACAATCCCCAACAATCCCCGACGATCCCCAACGATCCCCAACAATCCCCAACAATCCCCAACAATCCCCAACAATCCCCAACAATCCCCAACAATCCCCAACAATCCCCGACAATCCCCAACGATCCCAAGCAAGCCCCAACAATCCCCAACAATCCCCAACGATCACAAACGATCCCCGACAATCCCCAACGATCCCCAACAATCCCCAACGATCCCCAACGATCCCCGACAATCCCCGACGATTCCCGACGATCCCCGACAATCCCCGACAATCCCCGACGATCCCCGACAATCCCCGACAATCCCCGACAATCCCCAACAATCCCCAACAATCCCCAACAATCCCCAACAATCTCCAACAATCCCCAACAATCCTCGACAATCCCCAACAATCCCCAACAATCCCCGAAAATCCTCGAAAATCCCCGACAATCCCCAACAAACCCCGACAATCCCCAACAATCCCCAACAATCCCCAACAATCCCCAACAATCCCCAACAATCCCCAACAATCCCCGACAATCCCCGACAATCCCCGACAATCCCCAACAATCCCCAACAATCCCCGACGATCCCCAAGGATCCCCAACAATCCCCTACGATCCCCAACGATCCCCGACGATCCCCGACGATCCCCGACGATCCCCGACGATCCCCAACAATCCCCAACAATCCCCGACAATCCCCAACAATCCCCAACAATCCCCAACAATCCCCAACAATCCCCAACAATCTCCGACAATCCCCAACGATCCCAAACAATCCCCAACAATCCCCAACAATCCCCAACGATCCCCAACAATCCCCAACGATCCCCAACAATCCCCAACGATCCCCAACGATCACAAACGATCCCCGACAATCCCCGACGATCCCCGACGATCCCCGACAATCCCCGACAATCCCCGACAATCCTCGACAATCCCCAACAATCCCCAACAATCCCCAACAATCCCCGACAATCCCCAACGATCCCCAACGATCCCCAACAATCCCCAACAATCCCCAACAATCCCCGACGATCCCCGACGATCCCCGACAATCCCCGACGATCCCCAACAATCCCCAACAATCCCCGACGATCCCCAACGATCCCCAACAATCCCCAACAATCCCCAACAATCCCCAACAATCCCCAACAATCCCCAACAATCCCCAACAATCCCCAACAATCCCCGACAATCCCCAACGATCCCAAGCAAGCCCCAACAATCCCCAACAATCCCCAACGATCACAAACGATCCCCGACAATCCCCGACGATCCCCGACGATCCCCGACAATCCCCGACAATCCCCGACAATCCTCGACAATCCCCAACAATCCCCAACAATCCCCAACAATCCCCAACAATCCCCGACAATCCCCGACAATCCCCAACAATCCCCGACAATCCCCAACAATCCCCAACAATCCCCAACAATCCCCGACAATCACCACAATCCCCAACAATCCCCAACAATCCCCAACAATCCCCGAAAATCCTCGAAAATCCCCGACAATCCCCAACAAACCCCGACAATCCCCAACAATCCCCAACAATCCCCAACAATCCCCAACAATCCCCAACAATCCCCAACAATCCCCGACAATCCCCGACAATCCCCGACAATCCCCAACAATCCCCAACAATCCCCGACGATCCCCAAGGATCCCCAACAATCCCCTACGATCCCCAACGATCCCCGACGATCCCCGACGATCCCCGACGATCCCCGACGATCCCCAACAATCCCCAACAATCCCCGACAATCCCCAACGATCCCCAACAATCCCCAACAATCCCCAACAATCCCCAACAATCCCCGACGATCCCCGACGATCCCCGACAATCCCCGACGATCCCCAACAATCCCCAACAATCCCCGACGATCCCCAACGATCCCCAACAATCCCCAACAATCCCCAACAATCCCCAACAATCCCCAACAATCCCCAACAATCCCCAACAATCCCCGACAATCCCCAACGATCCCAAGCAAGCCCCAACAATCCCCAACAATCCCCAACGATCACAAACGATCCCCGACAATCCCCAACGATCCCCAACAATCCCCAACGATCCCCAACGATCCCCGACAATCCCCGACGATTCCCGACGATCCCCGACAATCCCCGACAATCCCCGACGATCCCCGACAATCCCCGACAATCCCCGACAATCCCCAACAATCCCCAACAATCCCCAACAATCCCCAACAATCTCCAACAATCCCCAACAATCCTCGACAATCCCCAACAATCCCCAACAATCCCCGAAAATCCTCGAAAATCCCCGACAATCCCCAACAAACCCCGACAATCCCCAACAATCCCCAACAATCCCCAACAATCCCCAACAATCCCCAACAATCCCCAACAATCCCCGACAATCCCCGACAATCCCCGACAATCCCCAACAATCCCCAACAATCCCCGACGATCCCCAATGATCCCCAACAATCCCCTACGATCCCCAACGATCCCCGACGATCCCCGACGATCCCCGACGATCCCCGACGATCCCCAACAATCCCCAACAATCCCCGACAATCCCCAACAATCCCCAACAATCCCCAACAATCCCCAACAATCCCCAACAATCTCCGACAATCCCCAACGATCCCAAACAATCCCCAACAATCCCCAACAATCCCCAACGATCCCCAACAATCCCCAACGATCCCCAACAATCCCCAACGATCCCCAACGATCCTCGACAATCCCCGACGATTCCCGACAATCCCCAACAATCCCCAACAATCCCCAACAATCCCCAACAATCTCCGACAATCCCCAACGATCCCAAACAATCCCCAACAATCCCCAACAATCCCCAACAATCCCCAACAACAATCCCCAACAACAATCCCCAACAACAATCCCCAACAACAATCCCCAACAACTATCCCCAACAATCCCCAACAATCCCCAACAATCCCCAACAATCCCCAACAACAATCCCCAACAACAATCCCCAACAACAATCCCCAACAACAATCCCCAACAACAATCCCCAACAACAATCCCCAACAACAATCCCCAACAACAATCCCCAACAACAATCCCCAACAACAATCCCCAACAACAATCCCCAACAACAATCCCCAACAATCCCCAACGATCCCCAACAATCCCCAACAACAATCCCCAACAATCCCCAACAACAATCCCCAACAACAATCCCCAACAACAATCCCCAACAACAATTCCAAACAACAATCCCCAACAACAATTCCAAACAACAATCCCCAACAATCCCTAACAATCCCCAACAATCCCCAACAATCCCCAACAATCCCCAACAATCCCCATCAACAATCCCCAACATCAATCCCCAACAACAATCCCCAACAACAATCCCCAACAACAATCCCCAACAACAATCCCCAACAACAATCCCCAACAATCCCCAACAATCCCCAACAATCCCCAACAATCCCCAACAATCCCCAACAACAATCCCCAACAACAATCCCCAACAATCCCCAACAATCCCCAACAATCCCCAACAATCTCCAACAATCCGCAACAATCCCCAACAATCTCCAACAATCCCCAACAATCCCCAACAATCCCCAACGATCCGCAACAATCCCCAACAATCCCCAACAATCCCCAACAATCCCCAACAATCCCCAACAATCCCCAACAATCCCCAACAATCCCCAACAATCCCCAACAATCCTCAACAATCCGCAACAATCCCCAACAATCTCCAACAATCCCCAACAATCCCCAACAATCCCCAACAATCTCCAACAATCCCCAACAATCCCCAACAATCCCCAACAATCCGCAACAATCCCCAACAATCCGCAACAATCCCCAACAATCCCCAACAAACCCCAACAATCCGCAACGATCACCAACAATCCGCAACAATCCTCAACAATCCGCAACAATCCCCAACAATCCCCAACAATCCCCAACAATCCCCAACAATCCCCAACAATCCCCAACAATCCCCAACAATCCCCAACAATCCCCATCAATCCCCAACAATCCCCGACAATCACCACAATCCCCAACAATCCCCAACAATCCCCAACAATCCCCGAAAATCCTCGAAAATCCCCGACAATCCCCAACAAACCCCGACAATCCCCAACAATCCCCAACAATCCCCAACAATCCCCAACAATCCCCAACAATCCCCAACAATCCCCGACAATCCCCGACAATCCCCGACAATCCCCAACAATCCCCAACAATCCCCGACGATCCCCAAGGATCCCCAACAATCCCCTACGATCCCCAACGATCCCCGACGATCCCCGACGATCCCCGACGATCCCCGACGATCCCCAACAATCCCCAACAATCCCCGACAATCCCCAACGATCCCCAACAATCCCCAACAATCCCCAACAATCCCCAACAATCCCCGACGATCCCCGACGATCCCCGACAATCCCCGACGATCCCCAACAATCCCCAACAATCCCCGACGATCCCCAACGATCCCCAACAATCCCCAACAATCCCCAACAATCCCCAACAATCCCCAACAATCCCCAACAATCCCCAACAATCCCCGACAATCCCCAACGATCCCAAGCAAGCCCCAACAATCCCCAACAATCCCCAACGATCACAAACGATCCCCGACAATCCCCAACGATCCCCAACAATCCCCAACGATCCCCAACGATCCCCGACAATCCCCGACGATTCCCGACGATCCCCGACAATCCCCGACAATCCCCGACGATCCCCGACAATCCCCGACAATCCCCGACAATCCCCAACAATCCCCAACAATCCCCAACAATCCCCAACAATCTCCAACAATCCCCAACAATCCTCGACAATCCCCAACAATCCCCAACAATCCCCGAAAATCCTCGAAAATCCCCGACAATCCCCAACAAACCCCGACAATCCCCAACAATCCCCAACAATCCCCAACAATCCCCAACAATCCCCAACAATCCCCAACAATCCCCGACAATCCCCGACAATCCCCGACAATCCCCAACAATCCCCAACAATCCCCGACGATCCCCAAGGATCCCCAACAATCCCCTACGATCCCCAACGATCCCCGACGATCCCCGACGATCCCCGACGATCCCCGACGATCCCCAACAATCCCCAACAATCCCCGACAATCCCCAACAATCCCCAACAATCCCCAACAATCCCCAACAATCCCCAACAATCTCCGACAATCCCCAACGATCCCAAACAATCCCCAACAATCCCCAACAATCCCCAACGATCCCCAACAATCCCCAACGATCCCCAACAATCCCCAACGATCCCCAACGATCCTCGACAATCCCCGACGATTCCCGACGATCCCCGACAATCCCCGACAATCCCCAACAATCCCCAACAATCCCCAACAATCCCCAACAATCTCCAACAATCCCCAACAATCCTCGACAATCCCCAACAATCCCCAACAATCCCCGAAAATCCTCGAAAATCCCCGACAATCCCCAACAAACCCCGACAATCCCCAACAATCCCCAACAATCCCCAACAATCCCCAACAATCCCCAACAATCCCCAACAATCCCCGACAATCCCCGACAATCCCCGACAATCCCCAACAATCCCCAACAATCCCCGACGATCCCCAATGATCCCCAACAATCCCCTACGATCCCCAACGATCCCCGACGACCCCCGACGATCCCCGACGATCCCCGACGATCCCCAACAATCCCCAACAATCCCCGACAATCCCCAACAATCCCCAACAATCCCCAACAATCCCCAACAATCCCCAACAATCTCCGACAATCCCCAACGATCCCAAACAATCCCCAACAATCCCCAACAATCCCCAACGATCCCCAACAATCCCCAACGATCCCCAACAATCCCCAACGATCCCCAACGATCCTCGACAATCCCCGACGATTCCCGACAATCCCCAACAATCCCCAACAATCCCCAACAATCCCCAACAATCTCCGACAATCCCCAACGATCCCAAACAATCCCCAACAATCCCCAACAATCCCCAACAATCCCCAACAACAATCCCCAACAACAATCCCCAACAACAATCCCCAACAACAATCCCCAACAACTATCCCCAACAATCCCCAACAATCCCCAACAATCCCCAACAATCCCCAACAACAATCCCCAACAACAATCCCCAACAACAATCCCCAACAACAATCCCCAACAACAATCCCCAACAACAATCCCCAACAACAATCCCCAACAACAATCCCCAACAACAATCCCCAACAACAATCCCCAACAACAATCCCCAACAACAATCCCCAACAATCCCCAACGATCCCCAACAATCCCCAACAACAATCCCCAACAATCCCCAACAACAATCCCCAACAACAATCCCCAACAACAATCCCCAACAACAATTCCAAACAACAATCCCCAACAACAATTCCAAACAACAATCCCCAACAATCCCTAACAATCCCCAACAATCCCCAACAATCCCCAACAATCCCCAACAATCCCCATCAACAATCCCCAACATCAATCCCCAACAACAATCCCCAACAACAATCCCCAACAACAATCCCCAACAACAATCCCCAACAACAATCCCCAACAATCCCCAACAATCCCCAACAATCCCCAACAATCCCCAACAATCCCCAACAACAATCCCCAACAACAATCCCCAACAATCCCCAACAATCCCCAACAATCCCCAACAATCTCCAACAATCCGCAACAATCCCCAACAATCTCCAACAATCCCCAACAATCCCCAACAATCCCCAACGATCCGCAACAATCCCCAACAATCCCCAACAATCCCCAACAATCCCCAACAATCCCCAACAATCCCCAACAATCCCCAACAATCCCCAACAATCCCCAACAATCCTCAACAATCCGCAACAATCCCCAACAATCTCCAACAATCCCCAACAATCCCCAACAATCCCCAACAATCTCCAACAATCCCCAACAATCCCCAACAATCCCCAACAATCCGCAACAATCCCCAACAATCCGCAACAATCCCCAACAATCCCCAACAATCCCCAACAATCCGCAACGATCACCAACAATCCGCAACAATCCTCAACAATCCGCAACAATCCCCAACAATCCCCAACAATCCCCAACAATCCCCAACAATCCCCAACAATCCCCAACAATCCCCATCAATCCCCAACAATCCCCAACAATCCCCGACAATTCCCAACAATCCCCAACAATCCCCAACAATCCTTAACAATCTTCGACAATCCACGACAATCCCCGACAATCCCCAACAATCCTTAACAATCCCCGACAATCCTCGACAATCCCCGACAGTCCCCAACAATCCTTAACAATCCCCGACAATCCCCGACAATCCCCGACAATCCCCAACAATCCCCAACAATCCCCAACAATCCCCAACAATCCCCAACAATCCCCAACAATCCGCAACAATCCCCAACAATCCCCAACAATCCCCAACAATCCGCAACAATCCCCAACAATCCGCAACAATCCGCAACAATCCCCAACAATCCGCAACAATCCCCAACAATCCCCAACAATCCCCAACAATCCGCAACAATCACCAACAATCCGCAACAATCCCCAACAATCCGCAACAATCCCCAACAATCCCCAACAATCCCCAACAATCCCCAACAATCCCCAACGATCCCCAACAATCCCCAACAATCCCCAACAATCCCCAACAATCCCCGACAATCCCCAACAATCCCCAACAATCCCCAACAATCCCCAACAATCCCCATCAATCTCCAACAATCCCCAACAATCCCCGACAATCCCCAACAATCCCCAACAATCCCCAACAATCCTTAACAATCTTCGACAATCCCCGACAATCCCCGACAATCCCCAACAATCCTTAACAATCTTCGACAATCCCCGACAATCCCCGACAATCCCCAACAATCCTTAACAATCCCCGACAATCCCCGACAATCCCCGACAATCCCCAACAATCCCTAACAATCCCCGACAATCCACGACAATCCCCGACAATCCCCAACAATCCCCAACAATCCCCAACAATCCCCAACAATCCCCAACAATCCCCAACAATCCCCAACAATCCCCAACAATCCCCAACAATCCCCAACAATCCCCAACAATCCCCAACAATCCGCAACAATCCTTAACAATCCCCGACAATCCCCGACAATCCCCGACAATCCCCAACAATCCTTAACAATCCCCGACAATCCCCGACAATGCCCGACAATCCCCAACAATCCTTAACAATCCCCGACAATCCCCGACAATCCCCGACAATCCCCAACAATCCCCAACAATCCCTAACAATCCCCAACAATCCCCAACAATCCCCAACAATCCCCAACAATCCCCAACAATACCCAACAATCCCCAACAGTCCCCAACAACAATCCCCAACAACAATCCCCAACAACAATTCCAAACAACAATCCCCAACAACAATTCCAAACAACAATCCCCAACAATCCCTAACAATCCCCAACAATCCCCAACAATCCCCAACAATCCCCAACAATCCCCATCAACAATCCCCAACATCAATCCCCAACAACAATCCCCAACAACAATCCCCAACAACAATCCCCAACAACAATCCCCAACAACAATCCCCAACAATCCCCAACAATCCCCAACAATCCCCAACAATCCCCAACAATCCCCAACAACAATCCCCAACAACAATCCCCAACAATCCCCAACAATCCCCAACAATCCCCAACAATCTCCAACAATCCGCAACAATCCCCAACAATCTCCAACAATCCCCAACAATCCCCAACAATCCCCAACGATCCGCAACAATCCCCAACAATCCCCAACAATCCCCAACAATCCCCAACAATCCCCAACAATCCCCAACAATCCCCAACAATCCCCAACAATCCCCAACAATCCTCAACAATCCGCAACAATCCCCAACAATCTCCAACAATCCCCAACAATCCCCAACAATCCCCAACAATCTCCAACAATCCCCAACAATCCCCAACAATCCCCAACAATCCGCAACAATCCCCAACAATCCGCAACAATCCCCAACAATCCCCAACAATCCCCAACAATCCGCAACGATCACCAACAATCCGCAACAATCCTCAACAATCCGCAACAATCCCCAACAATCCCCAACAATCCCCAACAATCCCCAACAATCCCCAACAATCCCCAACAATCCCCAACAATCCCCAACAATCCCCATCAATCCCCAACAATCCCCAACAATCCCCGACAATTCCCAACAATCCCCAACAATCCCCAACAATCCTTAACAATCTTCGACAATCCACGACAATCCCCGACAATCCCCAACAATCCTTAACAATCCCCGACAATCCCCGACAATCCCCGACAGTCCCCAACAATCCTTAACAATCCCCGACAATCCCCGACAATCCCCGACAATTCCCAACAATCCCCAACAATCCCCAACAATCCCCAACAATCCCCAACAATCCCCAACAATCCGCAACAATCCCCAACAATCCCCAACAATCCCCAACAATCCGCAACAATCCCCAACAATCCGCAACAATCCGCAACAATCCCCAACAATCCGCAACAATCCCCAACAATCCCCAACAATCCCCAACAATCCGCAACAATCACCAACAATCCGCAACAATCCCCAACAATCCGCAACAATCTCCAACAATCCCCAACAATCCCCAACAATCCCCAACAATCCCCAACAATCCCCAACAATCCCCAACAATCCCCAACAATCCCCAACAATCCCCGACAATCCCCAACAATCCCCAACAATCCCCAACAATCCCCAACAATCCCCATCAATCTCCAACAATCCCCAACAATCCCCGACAATCCCCAACAATCCCCAACAATCCCCAACAATCCTTAACAATCTTCGACAATCCCCGACAATCCCCGACAATCCCCAACAATCCTTAACAATCTTCGACAATCCCCGACAATCCCCGACAATCCCCAACAATCCTTAACAATCCCCGACAATCCCCGACAATCCCCGACAATCCCCAACAATCCCTAACAATCCCCGACAATCCACGACAATCCCCGACAATCCCCAACAATCCCCAACAATCCCCAACAATCCCCAACAATCCCCAACAATCCCCAACAATCCCCAACAATCCCCAACAATCCCCAACAATCCCCAACAATCCCCAACAATCCGCAACAATCCTTAACAATCCCCGACAATCCCCGACAATCCCCGACAATCCCCAACAATCCTTAACAATCCCCGACAATCCCCGACAATGCCCGACAATCCCCAACAATCCTTAACAATCCCCGACAATCCCCGACAATCCCCGACAATCCCCAACAATCCCCAACAATCCCTAACAATCCCCAACAATCCCCAACAATCCCCAACAATCCCCAACAATCCCCAACAATCCCCAACAATCCCCAACAGTCCCCAACAGTCCCCAACAATCCCCAACAATCCCCAACAATCCCCAATCCCCAATCCCCAATCCCCAATCCCCAATCCCCAATCCCCAATCCCCAATCCCCAATCCCCAATCTCCAATCCCCAATCCCCAATCCCCAATCCCCATGTATAGTTTTCTTCTTTTTTTTTTTCTTGCCGATGAGAACCTGTGCATTCTGCTCTTCGTGATTGCCGGCAGACCCTTTGAGAATCATGCATGATCTGCAGCAAGCTTCTGTCGAAAGCACACATGCGCACGTCTTCCTACAACTGCGGAAACAGGCAGATAGTGGTCTGCCGCCAGAGCCATGCACGCGCCACGTGACGACCATAACGTGAACTTGCGACAGAATGCTACCTGGGTGTTACGTCCCAGCTGATAACTCCGGTGACACCCTCTCTCAGTTGATTTCAGCAATGAATCTGACTATGTGTGTATTGCGAAACATACTTCGAGTACTGCAGATCGTGTCGTCACGCAGTCAACTGCGAACTGCGTTCCGTTTTTACTCCGAGTTGACAGTCGCATTAGTGACTAAAACTACTGATGTGAGTCTAACTGTAGCTGTGTGAACAATATCATTGTCTAGCATCTGAAAATTTCCACCAGGTACCGTACCGATGTCACAGTCGGTCGCCTCGGCGGCAGGCGTCCCTGGGTTATGTGAATACCCTGAACGTAATGTTCTTCAATATCATAGACATCACATCGCGAGAAAGCGCGTTCAGAATATCGTGCGCCGACGTAGGTATCCACGGCGGCGCCTTCTCTATACCCTACCTTATCAACGTGCAGTTGCCATAAGAGAGTCTTGCGTGCTCTTACCCATAATCCCTAGACTAATACCGACATGCACAATTACCAACATGACGTGCAAAATACGCTCATATCAATAGTTCTCGACGCCACATTAACCGTTAAACTTATATACATTTATGGTACATGTGTTTTTCGCTTTTGACTATTAAATCTTTCAACATTGGCCTTCGATAAAACCCCTAATTTACGATCGCAGCTGCAGTGACTCAAAACGAATAAGCCCGTATTCTCAGAACTAGGGATAAGCGCCTTGTCCTAATGGCAATAAGACCAATTAACGCTTCACCGCTTGCTTGCCTAAACCAATCCTCTCGCGCTAACTCCCCGCCAAAATATTATCAACCAACCAGAAATCTTACCCTTCGATATTAACCAGAGTCAACCAATCATAGAAAACCCACGAAAAACCGCGACTCTTTCGAACTTCTTTTCCATCATTTTAACCCCTATTAAGAACAAAACAGATATTCAAATTTTAGACATCAAGGAGAACAGATCAGAACCTCACAGAATCGAAATCATAAAACAATTTAACTCAGCACCTTCGTAACTCAGTAGCAGTTAGTGATTGTGATAAACAATAAAATCAGTTTATACATTGTAAATCTTATAATTGAGACCTTGACGGAGACTGTGTAATAAACGTGTAATAAACCCAATTGTTGTCATCAATAATTATTTCAATCACGCATAGTAATGGTTGGCTGGACCCTAAATTAACAAACTCTTAGAATATTGTTGAGTTGAACGAGAAGATCTGAAGAACTGATCAGCAGATTTCTGAGATTCTTATACATCAACTTATACGTAGGTCAAGAATATAACCTATATCACGCGACGAATCAGAACTATCTCGGAACGTAACAATTCTACTCTAACTTTTACATCGAAAAATTTTGCCGTGTTCGCAATCAAGGAACGAATGTGTCAAGCAGGATAACTCAAAATCTGGAGTCGGGGTATCAATTTGAAGACCGGATTCAAACTCAGCATGTTCAAGAACATACAGATATGGTGGTCCAGTCCACTGGACAAGAGGCTTTTATTGGGAGGCTATGTATTTATCGACTGATAAAGCATCAATAAACTTTAGAATTTATACGGCGGGATCTGATTTTAATTTTGAAAATTTGTTAGACACTTTTTGAAGTTATACTTCTTTAGGCGCGTTATGAAAAACTGATGAGAGTAAAATTTCAGGATGCGCGCGCATCACTGTAACACAAAATTGTAACACAAAATTAACAGGATGAAGTTGCCCACTCGACCGAATTCATGCGCGCGCATCACTGTAACACAAAATTAACATGATGAAGTTGCCCACTCAACCGAATTCATTAAGTCTCGAAAAAAAGCTAAATATTTATCCACATGGTTTTAGTTTTTACAGTCACAACACGTGTTTTATTTTCATACAAGTACGAATTATATATGTGGCAATAAAATATATTCAGTAGTGATTTAAATTGAATATTTGGATTAATATTATTTACTATTTGTGAATATTAGTGAAAAAATTGTGCTAAAATACTTTTTCAAGTGCTCCAATATAATTGAGGTTAGTTACCCGTATGTATTATTTATTGATATAAATTAAAATATCATTATTTAATATAATTAATACTAAATATTATTAAATTATCAATGTTGAATATTTATTATTGGTTTTTTAATATTTACAAAATAAAGAAATAAATTTAATAGAACATTTAATAAAAAGTTCGTGACAAAAATTTAATAGATTATTTAAATATAATGTAAGACATCCGTTATTTGTTTTATTGTTTTTTATTACATACTTCTTTTCTTTATCATTGTGTGACAGAGGATTTTGACATGTTGTGTATTTTTTAATGATGCCAAAGAAGTATAACTTCTCACGCGCGTACATAAGTACACGCACCCATTTTTTTTTTTTTACAATAACGTTGCACCAAACCAATGAAATTTATAAAAATTTAGAATAAGGGTAAACAGGAAACTAGTATTGTTACTACTATTTTGTGAAACTTTTATAGTTGTACCTCCAAGCCAACACATTGAAACATCCATTTTCAATCTTCATTTCCTTGTTAAAAATCAAGTACTGCTCCAAAGTATATGAAAGGCTATTCGTTTCATGTTCTATTTCGATAAGTAATAAAAATTAACAGAGTCATTGTCATAAATCAAGAAGTTGAAAATAATAGTAATAATAATGGTTCAAATCCATTTGAAAACTCGGTGGGGGCAGTTCCGGTATTTTTATTTGCTATACCATTTATCGTTCGCGCCACGCCTAGGATGGCGTTGTGAAGCTAACCACCGTCACATGTTCGACCGACATTGTTGCTTATAATTTTGACATGTTGTCTGGTAAATGTGCAAAATCCGCCCGCAAATTACTTCTATACCTCTGTACAATGATTCTGTGACCCTACAAAAACGTCGATTTACCAAACACCGTTGAAAATGAGTAAAAGGTGAGCTGATGAGGAGAAAGTTTGCCCATAGTCACGGTCTGTCTTGACAGAAACTTTGCATTATAACCAAAGATCCACCACAACAGTAATTTGATGTGCAAGCTATACGGAAAGTAGATCGTAATAAAATACTATGAAATGTCCGAGAGAAACGGTGTCGGGTGGATCCAGTATTCAAGTGTGATAAGCACATTCGCCTATTCATGTAAAAGATGTCACTATTCCTATAGTTCAGTTGATCACTGTACACAGTTGAATTGAATATCTTCTGCAGTAGATATTGTGCGTTCTGCATGCACATAGAGACAATTATTATCGATAGAGTTGATCAAACTACGTTAGATAGTTGGCGCAAAGTTTCACTTAAATTTCTACTCAAAATATATATACATAGTTCCTTTTAATACATGCTTCTCTTATTGCTAGTCATGATCGGGTCACTTAATTAGAGATGGGATTATTACAGAGAGTCGTCTGTTGATTCGAGTCGTGGATTGCCTTCTTCTGTAAGAAATTCGCGTATCACTAATGTTCGAGCACAAGCAATGAATCTCGTACATCGAAAACCTGGTGCCATGAACGTGCGACCCACGTCAAGTTACAAAATTCTACAAAGTCGTATGGACGCCAAACGAAACGGTTCCAATGTACAGAATGCCCGCAACTTTGATGTCACTAGTACGAGAGCCTTTGATATTCCGAAGACTCGCATTGGTTCCGCAAGGTGTTGGAATGCCCACCCACCGAGGCTTGGATATTTTCCAGCGGAATCGGTTAAAAAATCAGTATCCGGGTGGTCATGTGCGCAACCGTTCGTGTGCAAGTCAGTTGATCAACATACTCATCAAGAAAGCGACAGCCAACGGAAAGGGGTAAATCAGTTGACCTCAAGAGCAGCCCTTCCAAATCACGGATACGGGGACTGGTCAGATATTCCTCTGGCTGTGGGACAAGTACAGGAGCAACCGAAAACACAACAGAATCAGCAAGATCCGACAACGAATGTAGGTCTTCGGAGCGTCCCAGGTGGTCAATCATTTGACGGAAAAAACCAGTCGGAATCAATTTTAAACAAACACCCGCTCTCGCCGGGACGTCGAATACATCGACCATTTGTCCCTGACCCAACGCACGGGATGACAGTGCGAGACCTGACAGAATATCCGTCGATCCGCAATAACTCTATGTCTTCAACGCAGCTGCAATGGCAACAAATAACCTCTGCAGGTATGCAACAGGCTGGACAATCTCAGAATCTCACCGAGCAACAGCTTTCACGCAATACTCAGCAGTCTGCGATCAATCCGATAAGTGAAGAAAACAAAATAGTTATACAAAATATCAAGCCATGGTCGACCCAAGATTCCTTAATGCCCAATTACGAATCTCTGCCTATCGGAAACAGGGCTTCTGTCGGACAGGATAACACATTTTGTTTTCAGGAAAAACAGGAGAGGCAAATGCGGGATGTTACTATTACCGAGTCAAAGAATCAAAATGGTGTTTCATGCGATGACTCCGACATGCGACAAGCGGAGACACATGTAGAATCACTGCAAAAACCGCATTTGAACCAACGGGAACTCAGGCAAGAACAACTCTTCTCAAGCAAACCGGTGAAACCGTCGCGAAAACCACCGCAAGATGTACGACAGATATATCAACAATTGCAAAACAATATGATTCATCAACGGGAAATGCAGCAACGGGCGCAAAATCACCACCAACACGCAATGGTGCAGGCCCAACGTCAAAACGTTCACTGGTCTTTGCCTTCTCCATTGAAAGATTCGACGGGACATACGCTTGCACACCAAGAATCCTGTAGTGATCGTTACAAGCAACAACAACCTGTTATCGATGAGCGATTTTTAAAGTCTCTCCGTGACGTACAAACTGCCCCGTCGCAAGGGGATCCAAAATATGATATGAACATCCACCACCACCAAAGGCTTATTCAGAAAGGAAATACCAGCTACGAAACACCACGATTATGTCCGCATCAAAGCCGTGTACATAATATTCCACCGGCCGCTATTCGTGAATGTGAGAATGAAGAAAATTATTGCCCTCCGGTGAACACGAAGCGATATGAGCAATCACAATCGAATTATGCGCACTTCAATACTAGTCAACGGATTACTTATCATACCAATTTACACCGACGACCGGAAATTCCAACGATACATGAATATCCATATATTCAACGTCAAGAGCGGGGATCACTGTCCAGTCTCCCGCAACAACAACGTCAGACGACTTCCATACCATCACCAGTTCAAGCATGTGAGGTCGACGATCGTAAATATAACGAACCACGACTGCAGCAGAATGAAAATATAGCAAAAAACCAAACAAATACTCTTCAAAAATTCGATGAACTCGACATAAGTCATCCGTCTCAAACTTCCAAGAAAAAGTATTCCGAATTCACGCCAGCAATGGTTCGTGACCAAGAGTTGCTTGTCGCAAATATGCGTCAGCAAAAGATCCCGGAAAACATAATGAAACGGCAGTTTGACGCACTTCTTAGCGAACAGCGGCGTTATCTCGCGTTCCTAAGTTCACAAGAGTCAGTGACGTCTCAAAATGAAACCCTGGTTCCCAAAAATTTACCAGCTTTGAGCGAATGCGATAGGTCTGATTTCATGAGAAAAATGTTACCAGGACGCATAAATTTTGAAAAAGACCAAGAGTTGAAAGGTAGCACAAATGAACCGACAGTCACCGAGGATCGAGAACAGCAAAAATCGGATTCAGAACGTATTGAGAGTAACGGTGGAAGGCAAGTTTACTTATTTTCACGGCTATCGAATCATCCGAGATATTCAAACTTACAACCGTACCACTACCTTAACCAGAATGCCAAAGAAAACATGAATCAGTTGCGGCAGCAACAGATGAGCAACTGGCATTTGTGTGACACAATACCACCGACGCCGTCAATGTACAACAGGATGCCAACGCGGCAAGTATATTCGACGAACCAGGCTACCCTGGGCTCCGCGCAGCCTACTAAATTTCGACATGACCCGCAACAACAGGAACGTCAGGATCACCAACATGAAGATAAACTGCCTCAAGTTTCGGCGCTGCTTTATGAACAACAACCGCCTGAATCGCAGCATCCACGACTACAAAACCATCTGCGGCAGCAATCGCCGAATTTCAAGCGATCATTAGCCGTGACAGATGCAATACCGCAACAACGCAGTCAACATGTCGGTTGCAAATCAAAGTCGTTGCAAGAACAACGTCCAAAAAACGAGCTGTCAAGCCTGCTCAAGCAGAGGGAATATCAAATATACGTACGGCCACAAAAGCAGAATAATGGATTACAGGATGTGCACACGGTGATAGAAAACCTAGAATCACTGAAAAGTCTTAAAGCCGAGAAAGGCTTGGAGTACGTAATTAACTCAGGCAATAAAATAAAACCTCTTCAATTGAACGGCGCCCAAGATCCAAGCGAGATCAGTAAGATCCCACAACCACCGATAGAGTATCTACAGAGAATACAGCAGCCACAGCGGTCGAACGTGTCGTCGAATGGATTATGCAATACGCGAAATGCTAACAACCCGGCGCCACCTCCGACAACTTTCGAAAAACCGACCGATAACACGCTGCTAGTTGGGTATCCACGGCAATATTGTGCCACAGAAGGTCAACGCGCAAAAATAAAAGAAGGTAGCTGTATTATGGCGGCTGAGAAGGAAAATGGGAGCGTTGCTGATGCATTATCGCAGGAACTACATCACGGTACCGCATTCCTCAAGTGTAGTCGATATCCGAAGATCCAAATTCCCACTTCATCCCGAACCCCCTTCCTTTCCAAATCTCCAATAATGCCGTACGGATTTACTGACTTGGTTCCGCGGTACCGGCAAAAGGTAGAGCAATTCGTTGGGAAAAAGCAAAGTTTCAAGAATACTTCTAAGCTTGATGACCAAGAGTCATTCAACCTAGAATGTACCGCACTAAACGATTCAACTACGACAGATGTCCGCTCTCGGGCACTACGAACTGATGTAGATTTCGTAAAATCTGACGTACAAGGTACCCAACAAGAGACTGTGCTGGATAATTATCGTCAAAAGGAACCGAATTTAATCGAAACTCAGTATACAGCTCCCAGCCAACCAATTTTCATGCAGTGCACTGAAAAATATGTTCCTCAGCTCCCTGAAAATAAACAATCGATTGAGTATTACCACATGGCACAGCGGGACACGACGAATATCGATCACGGCCAACCGGAACTTCAAGAGCCGAAAACAATTGGAGGTTTCACGTACCTAGCACGCAGGATTAATTATATTCAACATTCTCCGCTCCTGATCGCGCCAAACACCCTAATCGCCAGCAAGTTTTTGCAGCCTGTCATCAATTTTAGCTGATCGAGTAAGAATAATAGTCAAAGTTAGGTCAACCCCAAAATGGGTCAGAAATACTTTTCATTGATCTTTTGAGATTTCTCAATATTTTTATATTATACTATCCGTGTACCGACTTTCGTTCTATCAGAGTTACGAATCACGGTGCACGTAAAAAAAAAAAACCATTTGACCTGTACGTATACGAGCTTGTAATCAAATAGGCAGCCTTTTTTGAAGTGAAAATTCAGGGGATTTTTCTGAGAATTACTTATTGGTATGTCGAATTTACATTCACGAATGTTTTTCAAACTGTTTCAATATCACGACTCCTGCCCCTTTCCCGCCTTCGATTTTTTTCCATCCAAGGGCTGACCATGTAATTACTGTGGCGCACATAAATCCTACAAGTTTTCATTTCCATACGGTATTTGTAAAGTGGCATTTGATTTTGTATGTAATTTATTTATAATAAAACACGTTTGTCAATATTTTCACTAAGCTTTACCTCGTGGATTGGTATAAGTAGGCAAGTTATGAAGCGTTACAGAAAGTTACTACGAAAGGAAAAAAATACCGATTATTTCTGAATGGACTTGATTTGTCGAGTCGTTAAGTAAATCATTATTTACTTTATGAACTGTAGATTTTTATTACAATATTGATAACTTCAACTCCAGAATCATCCTGCACGATACATCTCAATTTCAAATCACTATCCGATCGTAGTAGCGTCGCGCACGGCGTGCAAGACCCCGGAACGGGTGTACTCGTAGTTCATATCCCCAGCGTGTCGATGACGACCTGCAGGTGCCGTAGCTCGCAAAAATTGTAAGACGGGCCAAGCCGTCCAGGCGTCGAATCAGCGAACTAACAACAAGTTTTGTACTCGGTCTGGCTACGCCTGGGCAAGGTTTTCTGCATTTTCCTTAGCCGTTGTGCGAATGCAGGTGGCTTTATTGGAACATCTGAAGACAGCTGTAGACGCATAATAATGGTTACAAACCCATCCTTTCCTCACCCCGCACAAGCTATCCGCTTGGAAAGAGTATGATGGGACTGGCAGTGATTAATGTTATAACCATTGTTGTTTTTGTTGGTGTTGTAGTTCTTGTAGTTGTTTAGTCGCTATTATGGTTGTTACCGAAGAGGCGGGCGAAATGGGCCCCCCAATGAGGGAACTTCCGGACCAATGGGGCAATTTGAAGACGAATTTCGAGAACACCATTCTTTTGTATTTGACCTAAAAATACATCATAACCGCCTCTCCCATATTACATACCCCTCGTTTTGAACATTTCTATGCTTCGCATTGATGTTTAGCGAAAGCTGTTTATACAATTTAATCATTCACCTAATTCCTTTTAATACTTCCTACCGTCTTCACTGAATTACTACATCGATGGTAGTTGCGCGACGAAATGCGACTGATTAATATACAGCACCTGTAACTAGAGTTGTCCCGTACTGACCGATTGCAATTTCCACCACCAGATATCGTGATAGCAAACGCCATCAACTTGTTTTCACCGATTATGTACATTAAAACAACATGAATAATGAAATAATTGAATGTTGCTGGAAATTTGAACCTTTAAATTTCGGATTAACTTTCAACAAATCTTAAATCCAAATAAACACTTGACTATAAAAGGCTCTGGCAAGGTGACTCATGAAAATTTTGGAAAACTGAAAATATGGCACATTGTGGCAAACGTGACTACATGAATGAACTTCGTGATATAATCTGTGCTATTGAAAATACGTAAGTATTTTTAACTGTTACTTATTATAGCCACATACCTATGCCCAGCATATCCGTTCTAGGAATCCGGTAATCTCAATTTCGCAGACGAAACTTTTGGCTATTTTTTTTTTTAGTTATACCTATAGCATATACCACATGACTTTGAGACATCTTGGCTACGGGGCGTTTTGTATGGAACAATTCGCGGAAGCATTTTTTTTTTATTGTAATGTTTAAGCATTTTTTTTTCTTTTTTTAAGCAAAAGACACTCCATCTAGTCTCCGTACTTGTGAATTTGACAACTACAACTTGAAAATTAAAATATAACCTTAATATGTTGGGCTCCGAGATCACGACGTCTTTTACGGGTGTTACACACGACTATCAAATCTTTATGATAATCGAGTGACTTGTTCACTGAATGCCGTAAATATAAAACTCAGAGAGAGCTGAGATGACCGATACTACATGTAGGAAGAAACAATGTAAGGAAAACGCAGAAAAGTGACTAGCTCGGCCTATATAGAGTCCCAAAACCATTTGGATTTACCTATGTGTTTATAGCACATTTTTTTTTAACTGTATACATCTTAGGAAACCAGAGCCGGAAGTCTGTAACACGAGGTGTCCACCACTCGGATGCCCTAAGGGTTCCTGTATCGGTATGTGCTGTTATCAGGGCACCTGCGACGCCTGCTGTGTATCGCGGATTCCGCGCTGCGCTCCGCTACCAGAACCTCCATACTGTTGTACTACTCCGTCGATCCGAAAGACACGGCCGCCCTGTGAAAATATCTCCCCACCGGTGGTAAAGTGCAAGTTGCGAGCAGTAAGTGCCGATGGCCCGACGGTGACATCACGGTGTTCGGCTTGCCGATCGTGCAATAAGAACTGACGTCGCCGTGGCATATCAAGCAGTGGTGTGATATCAACTGACGTTATCCCAGCACATTGGCTATGCGTAGAACTGCTCTGAGAAAATTTTTACAATTTCAACACAGCGCATATTATTGTATGTATGTACAGTTACTCCTCCATGTAACCTGAGGAACGTAATAAAGGTAACATTTACTTAATTGTTGCTACTCTTCAATGTACTAAACAAGCAATATCAACTGTCTCGTCTTGTTTCGGACCGCAAACAAATTACATAGCCGGAAAGGGAACGCTCAAGATCAGCCACACGCCCAGCTGATCGCGAGAGTAAGTTTTATTTGCGAATTTATTATTATTCCCAATTCTCGTCTAGCGACCTCAATATTGCCTGAGAACAGTCTCACGATGGCTCAGTTTACTCCGCGGTCTTTCCGGAATTGCGCAAAGTATCTCAACTACGTATAGGTCTTGTGGCCCCTGAAATGCGGGAAATGTGGGAGTAGAAACACGTGTCGAAACCGGAAGATCATGCATTTTTTTGACGATTTCCAGGATATGAGTAACTTTCTTGAACGCCGTCGACATTTGAACCCTCTCCGTGATTTATTTATTTAATATAGAAAAAAAGGCGAGTTTTTTGGGTCGGTAAAGGTAGGATTACTACATTCTCTAATGAATATTACCGCACATACAATCACTCTTACGTATCAGTATAATTTCACTCTGGATTATAAGTGAATTTTTCACGTTATATACTCAATTGACACTCTTATTACAGATCGTGACTATAAGCATTACATATTAATATTTGGTGAACGCGGTAGATAGAACGGTCAACCTTTCTCGAACAAGAAATTCTACCACACGGTGTTGGTTATTATATGTATGTATATTGAGAAAGGTTCAATTCCTTACTTGCTACTGTTCGTCGCATATTTTCCGTAAATGTAACGAAACAATTGCAAGTCCGGGCACATTTGGCGACCACATATTTTAATACTCGGGCATCGCTCACTGTCTAATATAGATGAGCGAGGGGCGACGCGGTAAATTTCTGTCTCGTTCGTGTGCGTTTTACATTTTTTCTGATTACACGGCGCATCTGCATAGTCGTTGGTTTGTTGTTAATATGGAACAATTTTACAAATTCACTAGTTTCATTTTACCAGGTAGGTATATGAAATCGTTTGCAACTTCAATAAGGGGGGAGCCTGCTTTAGAGGCTTCAAGAAATCGGTTTTTTCGAGGATTTTTTGGGAAGGAAAGAAATATCCGATTGAAACGAAACTTTCAGGGTTTATTGTTATATATTTCAACAGTCTTCTCAAATTTTTTCATTAGGATACATGTCATATTATGCCTGGTACAAGCATTTCGCCGAGGCGCCTCGAGTGTGCATTTGTCGTGCGACGGGAAAGATGCAGGTCGCAATTTCCATCTGAAACAAAGAAACCAAAAAAAAAAAACAGTGCGTGTGTCAGCTCCGACGCACGACTGGAGTTTACTCCTTACGAACGATAATTATGACATATATCGAATAGAAAAAGAGGGTAGATGAACGCATCTTCCAAAATGATAAGAGAAACAAACATTTATCTGTAATTATTCGGATTATTTATATTACTTCAAAAATTTCCAAATTTTGAGTGCATATTCGTAATAAGTGACCGCAAAAACCCCTGAGTACCAATTTTCGTTCCCGTCAAACGACTTTCAACATTTTCGGTTCCCCATATTGCATCCGTCATCTTGAATTTCTAACTTTTGAGTGCGGATTCGTAATTAGCGACTCCGAAAACTTTTGAGTGCCAACTTTCGCTTTCGTCAAGCGACTTTTTGCGTTTTGGTCTACCGTATTGGATCCGCCATCTCGAATTTCTAACTTTTGAGTGCAGATTCGTAATTAGGGACCCCGAAAACCCCCGAATACCAACTTTCGCTCTCGTCAAACGACTGCTGCGTTTTGGTATGCCATATTGGATCCGCCACCTTGAATTTCCAACTTCTGAGTGTGGATTCGTAATCAGCGACCCTGAAAACCCCCGAGTACCAACGTTCGCTCTCGTCAAACGAGTTTTTGCACGTTTGGTCCGCCACATTCAATCCGCCATCTTGAATTTTCAAATTTTGAGTGCAGAATCGCAATCAGCGATCCCAAAAACCCTCGAGTACAAAATTCAAGTCGATAGTAAGTAAGGAAATATGTGTGCCGCTAAGGGTTAATATAAGTAATGAAAATAATATATGAATATAAAATATATTAAATCAATTAATCAAAAATAATAAAAACACTAAATAAAAGATCTAGTTGTTCGTATTTGAAATGTATATTATTCATAAATGTAAACAATAAGCTTACCAATTAACCGCATCCACGTGTTTTTCGGATTCTTCTTCATTATCATCTAAATCAATTTCTTCCATATTTTCAAATATTTTGACGCGATAACGTCACGTCTTATAAATTCATACGCAGGCACACAACACACACGTACAAACATACGCACACATTCAACTCTCAGACCAGAAGTAGTGAACTATACAGTGAGACTACGAAGCACCGCACAAAGAGGAGACCCCGAGTATAGGATACGCTGTGTAATGTATTCAATCTCATTCTTTTGCACGTTCAATATATATGTTTGTCTCTTTCTATAACGCCTCAAGTTTAAACTCCAAAAATTTCATTTTTCAATAGTATAGCTTCTAGTTAAACCAAGAAAACTCAACAAAAAGTGTAAGGTTCAACAATTTTTCTCAAATTGAAAGAAAAGTTCACATTAGATTGTTTGAAAAGTGGGTTAATCTTAACTTTCTTAAGGTTTTTTAGGTTCACCTAGAAGATAATTTAATCCCGAATACAATCCATTTTGTCTCGTTTCGGTAGGACGTTTAATTTTTTCCCTATCTTTCCCGCCAATTAGGAAACATCGTAAAAATGAAAAACCGAGAAATCGCGCGTCAAAGTTTTGGTATGAAAAAAATCGTAATTTTCTTGAACTTACCGCATTGATATGCTAATCAGCGATTCCTGATCCATAGAGTTGCCTTTCAGACTCTTCAAAAAACTGGTTCAAAACTTCAAAAAACTTCAAAAAACCGCTCGTATACCTGCTCGACGCTTGCTCACTATGTCTTCTGTAGTTCCGAAAATATTTCGAATTTGCTGCTGAAATTTTAGGTACACATTCTTGGACAGTTTAGAAAGATGTTTGTGCAAAAAAAAAAAAAAAATCGATTTTTGAAGCCTTTAAAGCAGGCTCCCCCCTTAAGTTGAAGTTCAAAGCGTCCACATGTGTAGTTCGACATGAGACTTACAACCTGCTAAGATTCTATTAAAAAAGATCACGGTGCTCGTAATCACACAAAATTCTTCAGTCGGTGTGCATCATTTGTAATTAAAAGAGAGAGGGATGCAAATTAGAAGAATTCGACGGTACCGGTCGTGTTCTTGCTTAAAGACTTTTTCAACCTGATGATATGAAATCTGCATAATGAATCCAATGCATCCATTGATAAAATGAATAGACGACATACTGCAATAATCGAAATTATTTTACTATCACTCGTGTTATTCAAATACAACTCTCAGATAACAAGTCTAGGCAAATGAACATGTATGTCTTATTATTTTCATTTACAAATGATACGGTTCAATTTTGTAAGGTTTTAACAGTGACAAGTGTAACCAGTAGATTCTTGAGTTTTTCAATGTGACAATGGATGGAAAACTCGAATTCGCCAGCAAAACTGGGTTCAAATTGAATCCTGTAGTGACAAGTGTTCTATGATTACAAAATGTTGATTATTTGTAGACTCAGCGGTAGTCATAGCGCAATTGATATCACTTTCCGCACGATCAGCAATTCATTACAAATATTGACGAAGGTATATTTTTAATAATTGACCTTGAATAAGCACTTGAGATAGATAAGTAGTAGTAATTTTGTAAACATTGATCGCCATTGGAAATTGATTGTTGACTTATTTGAGCCCCTGCGTGCAGCGACAACTTGACTTGAGTCAAGTTTTGGACAATGAAGCATGAATAAAGTATTCGTTAACCGATGTACAGGTGTTTTAATGTAAAAATCAACAGATTTTTGTTTTGACAAAATTGTCGTAACCTTCGTTATCACAACAACGTCCATAAGGTCATAATTTTTACTACTTCGTTGTCCAAAGCTTAACTCACGTTAAGTTGCTGTTGCACGCAGAGGCTGAATTATACTTTTTCGAAGTGAATCTCACGCCTTTGAAAAGAATACGTTGGAAATGATTCGCTCTAGATCTAGGGTTACGGTGGACGTATCTGATAGGCAATTTGGGAGGAGAAATCACGGCCACTAAATATTGTCTGCATTGACACCGGGTGCAGAAAATTACAAATTATGTTTTTCTATTGAAAAGTATTGCAAGGATCACTATGATGTAGCGTATCAGTATTTCCATGTATATCTATACGGAAGTGGATTCTGACCGACCCTAGCCCGGCCGCCTGTGTCATCTGCTCCCATTTATGTTCAACCTGCGTAGTAAATGACACGGGTGGCCTCGAATCGGTCAGAATGCACCCCTCCCCCCCTCCATAGGTGTAAATTTACAGTACAGCTTCCGCCGTTGCAAGGAGTCCCTCATAAGAATTATTGACGCATCTACAACCAAATTATCACGCGACAGTGAGATGACCAAAATCAAGAGCAAGACCGTGTGACTGGTCCCTTCTTCCACACATAGGTATTTAATACTCTTATTGTTAGTATATTGACCAGCAAGCTTGGATTATACCGTATCCTCCAGCACAGTGCATTGCCGTCTCGATCTGAAGCCGAGTAGAGTGATAGGACATTATAATTGGCTACCAAAAAAAAAAAAAAAAATCTTCCTCGTAGGAGAGCTAAGCTTTTGAAAAAACTTATGTGTCTGCTGTCTGATACTAGAAAAATATCCGAATCCAATCAAAGGCGTACTGAGAATCATTCAGATCTCGTTCGTCTACAAGAAATTTCGAATTATCAAAAAAAAATCCAAATCTTTTTTTTCAAACTTTCTTCTGGACGCGCGCACAAACTTTCAGAATCTTATGTCGATTTTTCTACAAGCTAATCGATCTTTAAGATTTGTGTGTTCGATAAATGCACTATAGATCATCGAAGGTAAAAATTATGACATTTGTCAGCTTCAATTTGAAAAATATGTGGCCGAAACAATTTGGTGCGGTTGAATCATAATAATAACGTGATTAGGTCGTCGAAAGTCTCATTTTTTTTACCTAGTATCCGTGTGAAAGAGGTGAAAAGTACGTGAGCCCACAAAAAAAAAATGTGTTGTGCTAAAGTAGAGACGCATCGTTTCCTACATATTTCAACCTGCTGAACACAAACTGAAGTCAAAAGTAAATGTCAATAGACTGAGTTGGCCGTCAGAACCAAGACAACGCGGCTTTATGCTGACCGTGGGCCAATCCTCGAATTTCCCGTTTTAACACAGAAGGTTCCAAGTTCACAGAAAAAAAAGATATTAACTTCCATTTCGAATTTGGAACTAAAAATTCAGATTCGTGATTAACGATTTAAAAGATCTCAGCTACCATGCTAGACGAAAATATGACATTTTTTTTCACCACTATAATTGATCTACAATTACAAATTTTGGATATCTGCCCTTGGATTCGCTAGCAGCGATCCAAAAAACCTCCACGTAGTGATTTCTACTATAATCCGAACATTCTTAAATTTTTTTTTAACAACTATATTGGATTTGCCATTTTGGATTTTGCGAATCTGATCGCAGATTCATGATAAGTCGCCCAACAAACCTTCGAGTGCCAATTTCCATAAGAATCTAAATATTTATAGTTTTTTTTTCAGCATATTGAATATGCCAAAATTAAATCTTACAAATCCGACGTTGCATTCGTGATTAACGGTTCAGTGAACCTTGTTATTCCAATTTTCATTCAAATCCATCCATCCATTCTCGAGATTTTATATTCAATTTTTTGGAATTTAAATATTATTGAAATGATTCGAAAATACTGAACCGATCAAAGCCAAACTCGCGTCAGTTCTGAATTTGAACAAACCGTGAAACTAAAATAATTGAAATACGGTAACTCGTTCTCGAGATATCGTTGGACAAAAAACTTGATCACATACATACATACGAGTACCTACGTACTGTAACGTGGCATTACGAATGCAAGTTACAATGAGTCCCCTGAACCTTGGGCGAAACCTAAAATTTTCATTTTTGGTCAAATTAATTACGGTCAATTACGAAAAGAGCGCCAGAACGGGAGTCATTCATCCGGAATTCCGCGAAGGAACGATTTACGCGATAGGCGTGTCAAATAGCATTTATTTCAGGTTTTTTTGCTTCTTTTTTCATTAGAGTTTCTACAACGTCAAGCAAGGAATTAGGGAGTAGTGAAGTGGCACCAATTTCGAAACAAGGATATTGAGAAGGCGAAAGCGGAGCCGACGAGAATTGCCGTAGCGAGGGAATCCATGGTGGAAGATAATCCCGCTGGCGGACGGCGAACCGCAGCGTCTCCCCGCCTTGGCGGCCTTTCTCTTCGCGCGCTGCTCGTCGGGAAATTCGGCGATTCAACCAGGGACGAGAAAGCACCTCACCCCGTTCAGCACCGGATCGCCGAGGATTTGCGCAATCGACGAAATTACGATTTATCGATAAGCACTGTGTCTAAACGTCCCGTCAGGTGCGCGTCAGATTGCGCAGTAGGAAAAATTGATTTACAATCGATTGTTACCAATCCTCGTGGTGCATGACGTCACGTAACAGGTGGCGCAAAGAGATCCGCGTTGAGGCAGGACGATAGATTTCAAATCATTGTCGTTTCAGCGCTCCGCGCGAACCAGTGTTTGTGCGGAAGTTTATTATACCTACCTCTCAAAAGCACGTACGATTGTCCGGTTAACTTCATTCGGTGACCTCATCACTTATCGCGAAGTATATTATAGGTGGGTCTAAGCAATATAGAATATTAAATAGGTACATGCTCTTCTACGGAACAGGCTAATCCTCCCGTATGAATCTAGGCTTCGGCGTCAACAATGGGTTGGGCGTCAGCTCCACGCTCGCTAACTACGAAATGAAGAGGCAACGGGGGAGCGTGCAACGGCGGGAATTGTACTGTACTGTTAACGCGTTTATAAGAGATCATTATTTACTCAAGACGGTGTTTCTTGTTGGGCTGCAAGGTGCCGGACATCGGCTTGACAAGCAAACACTGACCTCGATCCTCGGTGCACAGCGTTTCTGGAATTATGCGAAATGATAGTCGAATGTTTTCTCTGTTAAAGATGGTTATCGACCCGTACGCCGTCTCTCCTGAAAGAAAATGTAATTCACATATAACCGGGTCAGTTGCCTAATAGAGAAAGCAAGACGTATCGGCACTACCGTTTCGGCGCGAGCCATTTAGGCGCATGGATGAAATCTCAGAGCGAATCATAGTTTAATTTAATTTAGCGACAATACGTTAGTGCTGGGTGAGAAAGTAGAATAAAAAAAAATATGGAATGATGTGATTAGGTACAACTAATAAACGGTAGCCGCGATACCGCAACAGAGTTAGAAAAGGTTTCGGAAGTCTACAGTCGGTGAGAAAAGGTTTCGTCCTATCGGAGTCGATTAGAAATGGTACGACCTGGCCAGGAGGCACGTGCGGGAGGACCCTCACCCCCGTTCCGTATGTGATTGGGTGTACGACAATCAATCCGGCCCGGTATACCTCAACCGAGTTTGAAAATGTTTGGCCCTGGAGTCTGTTAGAAATGCAGATCCCGCGCACAAACGTGCGGTGCCGAAACGTCTCACCGTCAAAATGTCCCCGTGCCAAATCCGTCCCTGCACCGAATCATTATTGTCTAAACCTAAACGTCGCAGGTGCCGAAACATGTGTAAAGCATTAACATTAACGTTCAATAGTTTAGTATCAAATTGTCATACAGATCTTCGGAGACTTGAATATTTACTTGCTGAAATTTTACGAGTTCAAAATCGTGAGGTCTAATTGTAACTTTGAAGAAAACTATTTCGAAAATGTCGTAAAAAATGATCACATGATACAACCCACTTTCGTCGATTCCATGATATTTATGGTATCAAATAACATTTCAATTTTTTCAGGAAACCCGGAAGTATGTAAATGAAAATCATTAGCCAGCTAATGGAGACTTTTTCTTATATGCAATGAAAACGCATATAACTCAAGTTTTCTCGATGATACTTGCTTTGTATGATCTTGTAAGATTCCTCATAAAACTTGGAAAAGTTCTGCGAATTTCGGGGAGTTCTCCATGTGGTGTGAAAACTGTATCGAAATTTTTTATTTTAAAGTACCAAACAATTGCAGTGCAAAGTATTACTCGAGACATAACTTGAGCACTGCAAAATAAATGTAGGTACATCTTCCTAGCTTTTCAATGAAAATCCTTAATTTTTCTGGAAAATTATGCAGCTTATGCATTGAGCAATAACAGTTCAGTGTACGTTAAGCACTCTCTCCTGCCTTATACCGATCTACATACATGTACATACTACACGTATTCATGTGGATGGGACCTGACCGAATACGTCAAGTAGGACCCACTAGCATTATCATCTACCACGCAAGAATTTGTTTACTGTGTATTTGAAAATTACCAACGACAGTAGGCGCAATCGTCAAATGTCCAGGCGACAAATGTACAGATGGCTCGGTGACCGTAGCCACAAACAGGAATGTTGTTTCCAATTCGAATTTTCCAATTGAAAATATCCAGAACGATTCGTAAATGCCCACTTCCTCGGCCAGAAACGTAAAGGTGAACTCGGTCTTTTTACCATGTTCAGCAATACCCTCCGGGGCGACGCAATTGAGATAATAAACCGTATCGGCGCATTCGGTTAGATCTTTGGTCAGCTTGCGCCATGAAAAATGATAATCCTCCGTAGTTGGGTTAATCATATGAAACTTTCTGTAAGTACAACAGTAAAGATCCTTATTTTGAGAAAGTTCCATGTGAATTGATATAATAGGTTACATGCATACATACATACCTGCATATGCGCACATCTACTGTTGCTAGATCACTTTATTATTCCAAGATGATTTGATTCTTTGACAATTTATGATACTTTGTTCTACATAAGAACTAGCATTGACAAGATAACATTATTATACACCCGTGAAAAAAATTAACGCCCCTCACCCCTCTACCCCTATCGCCGTATTTGAGCGGAAAAGGTCCAACTTTGAAATGGTATAGCTTTACGTAGATTGCAAGTAGAACATTGAAAAAAAAACGAATTTGAAGCTGAAAATCTTGGTTCTAATCTTCACTCTTCAGATTTTGTCTATAATCGTTTTGCAGCTCGGAGTTTTCCCTTCGAAATGTTTTTTTTTCAATTTTGTCTGCGGTTTTTTGTCACTAAGCTGTCCAATGTCAAAGTAAACAGTGTCTGAAGAACTTTGATGCTACGTAACAATTGAAAAAATCTTGGCTAATGGTAATACCGGAGGTAAGCGTACAGTCGCTGTTTTTCATATCTTTGGTAACAAAGAACGTAGGAATAATGTAAAAAGCGTTCTGAAGCCAAATCTCTGTACTGCAAGATGGTAAGACGAGAAAAGATGTTCGCCACCTTTGCGGAAGCTGTCTCGCGTGAAAATTTAAATATCGATCACCGAATTTCAAGGGCCATCTTTGGAAAGTTGTCAAAATTGCCATTGACGTTGAGGACACTTTTTGATCAAAGATTCAGAAGGACGACATTCAGAGGTTCAATCTTCTTTTTCAAAGTTTCTGTATAATGGTTTTTTAACCTGTTAAGTAGGATCAAAGTTTCTATGACTCCATTTCTTTTGATATTGGATATCTTGGTGACAAGAAACCGCGGACAAAATTGAATAAAAGTATTTTGAAAGGAAAACTTGGAGTGACAAAATGAGAATCTTGAAAAATAAAAAATATAAAAACTGTTTATCGCGCATGATCGCGGGAAGTCGAAGGTGCGCTTTACAAATTTGACATTAGTGACTTAAACATAGGATCACTCGGCAAAAAGGCGTAGAGACTAAATTTGGAATATGGGGCTTCAAGCCAAGATTTTCAGCCGCGAAATCGTTTTTTCAATATTCAATCTTCTACTATTTCGATCTACGCAAAGTTGCAGCTTTCCAAAGTTGGACCTTGCTTTGGCCGAAATCGGGTGGGAGAGCGTTCATTTTTTTCACGAGTGTATCTACTATTGCGATTTAGGTTTTTTTTTTCGTGTGTGATGTATCATTACCCTAATGATAATTTCAGTATAATCGAATTGGCCAATATAACGTATAAACCCGCCACAACGCTCGTACTTACTTCATATGCTTCCGACCCGATCCGATTACTTTAAATTCAACAACTCTTATTCCATCAACTGGATGACAAACAATTTTGCTTCGTAACGGACCAAATGTGTCCACATCTCGTTTGCTGCCATTCAAGTAATCACTTTGGGGTAGTTCGAAGTGGTAGTAAGGCAACAGACTTTGCGCTGTTATCGTTATCTTCAAGGGCAGTAACCCGGGGTCGAGATTTTCTATCCTTGAAAACATGTACCAGCGATGGTAATGAATACATTTCGCACGATGACGAATAAAATATACAGACGATTTGTCTGTTGGTTAGTGCAGAGGATGGAAATGCCTCTGCCCGTAATAGTACACAATGAAATATTAGCCAAGAGAATATACATCGCTCGGAGCCGTCAATAATACCTTCATAATGCAATAATACGATAATGCTTCGTGGGTTGAATCTCCGAAATTCTAACTGTAGTGAACAGATAATTTGACTGAACTCGGTGATTTCCAGTACAACGAAGCGTATAATATTATATTAATACACGCATACCTGCACGATAGACACGCCTTATAGTCGAATACATCCAATGGCGAGAAAACGAATGTACATTGTATGGATTCACCAGGAATGAGGACCCCGGCTCTCGGCGTAATATCGAATGGGAGATGATTTTCTTTAGCCAAATCCTCTACAGTGATACTCTTTACAGAGAAGACATCGCTACCTTGTAGATGGGCTTGCATCTTATACTCTACTTCTTCTGCCATATGTAAAACTCCTTAGGGGACAAACAATTATCTCTATTGCACACTGACACGAAGACTGCCATTCGTAGATAGGGCTGTCTATAAACCGCGTGCGGTACTTTTCAAACTCAGACAATGTTTGCGGTCAGAAACAGAGCAGATTAAGGAAATCAAGTGGACCGTATAGTGACAATTAACATAGCTCACCTGTATTAGATGTAGGTATAATTTTGGAATGGCTGAGATTATTTTGACCCGTCGAGTCAAGTGCCTCGTTTGATTCTTTGATATTGGATTGTACTTGCAGGTCGCTGGGATTGTCTAACGTATTCAGAACTTGATGAAGCACCAAATTGGTCAGTCTCGATTGATACTGGGCATCCATGTCTATATCCCACTGATAAGCCATTTCCACGACTCCAGAATTCTTCAGTTCAAAAGTATATTTGCAGCTCTGCAGGTACATATTCACATTTATCAAAACAGGTTTCTTGAAACTGACCATACATAAGGAGAACTTGAACGCGAGGGAGAATATGTCACGTTTATTTGAAACTAGCATAAGCGAGGGGATTCGTATCGCACAAGGCCTATTGGGCACCTTAGGTGTGGCAAGAACCTATGTATTCTCACTCGCAGACCTAGCAGGGTGATCTGATTGTGAAAAGCATCGATAACTATACCATTTGATTGTACGATTTCGCTCGGGAAATAACGTGGATACTTAAACTATGCGAAGCTAGGGTACACAAATTTTTCCCAGGCTCAAAACTCTAGTTAATAGACAAGCCTTTGCTATATTTACCTGGAACATCAATGTGTCTTTCAAGTTTATTTCTCTAACTGGACAATCATATTTTGAGTATGCAGCAATGGCGAGCAGTATGATTTGAATGGTTCCACTTGTCTCTCGTTTAACATGAAATTCTGCTGGCTCCGTTATTCGTTGCACTACTTTCATAAAAACCTGTTCACTGTTGGTAATATAAGATCATAACATGTATGTCAAATGTTCATTCAATAATTGCCTATAACGTAGAATTTTCCCAAAACACTGAGAGAGAATAAGTCCAACATCCGGGCACTAGGTACAAGGAATTTTTCTAACAATACGTAGGTATTCAATGCAAGAATTTCGTAGCGGTCCAAATTAGAACTATTATACCTACACCTGTATATCGGTCCGGACTTAAGTCGCAGTTGTGTATAATTTCGTTCTCAATAATCGGTTGTTGGACAGTAAACGACCGCAGAGCACAATGGTGAAGTGAAATTCAACATCCGTGCAAACAAAAATTACCACTATTTTTAATTGAATAACTCTAAACGCGTATGAAATATCGTAAGTAGGCTTTAACCCCGCATATAATATCTCCGAATAATATTACATTAGTTTCAAGCATTCGCGGCTCGGAGCTTTCATCATTCGTAAATTATTTTCCAAATTACACTTGTACGTCTGCTTTTCGCACACAATATCGATACAACTTCCACATAATTCGACAAGATTTAGCAATTTGTGCTTGAATGTTGAATAAAATTTCTCTCACTAAGCATAAGCATTAAAGTAGGATCTTTATTTTTCCAAACCGTGAATTAATCACTTGCCACGGTTTCGTCAACTCATCCGATTCGCTGGTATCCCACCGGATGTTCTTCTGTCTATCATCCCAGCAAATTTCACCTGCCGCTTTAGATATCCGTGTCACTTCATTTATTGAGCATTCCATTTGCGTCTAATAGTGTACCGAATGGTTCATAAGTCGTGACAGTTTTTTGTGTGTCAACACAAATGAATCATCGACGTAAGCATGCATGCAGAATTCCAGGTAAACTTACAATTATTACCGCAGTTAAAGGTTTACCTCGATATGGACCATCGGCTCCACTGCCAAAAAAGTAGCAGTGATGTCTTTTGTCTCGAGTTTGTTTAGATATCCAACCGAGGGTGAAAATGTAACACTTGGATGCGAGCTCAGCTCGAAACGAAAAAGTTTTTTCTCAGATTTGTTGGAAATTTTGAAACGTATCCGTTTCATCTCATTAACGAAGCATCGACCGTAGTCAAGTTTGTAAGTAATCGAGCGAGTGGATTCTGTAAGTTGAAAAAAACAATTTACGTAATTGCAGTTATATCGCGAAACGATACACGTATTTACTTAATGTTTGTGACGTTGCACCTAGAGTGCAAGTCACAACAAACCCCAAACCCGCGGGGAAGAGCCGAACGGGTGAGCCCTGTCCCGTCGGAAAAGACCCGAACATCATCGAAGCCCCCCGACGCTCGGCAGAGCCGAGCGCGAGATTCAGTACGAGCACGGCCGTAGCAGCAGCCACACCGGCGTAGACGAAACCCAAGAGCGAAAGCGAGAGAGAGAGAGAGAGAAAGAAAGAGAGAGAGTCACCGACACACACACACACACCGAACACCCAGCTACCCTCCACCGCACCTCAAGACCTCCACACACACACGTCGACGTAACCAGGTTAGCCTGCCTTCTATCGCCGATCTGCTCCTCCCCTCGCAATACCAACCCTGTCTACCACACACTCCCCGTCACTCTACACCACCCTCCCCTCGCCATATCAACCCTTCCGACCCCCCATTCCCCGTCACCTCCCACACTCCTTCCCCCCCCCCTGCGCGCGTATCTGTAAGTTAGTATTAAGCAACGCTAAGGGCTGAGGCGTGATCAGCCACCGCTTACGTCTACAACCCTTTTGTAAATCTTAATTTAAGTCGAGCCCTGGTGCAAAAGAAAAAAATACACACACTAAGTTTTACCGATTATATCCGCCCCGTCTCTAATTGTCTTCCCCACCCATATTATTCGTGCGGACCCAAAACCCGTCACATGTTCTTTCATAACTATAAAATATAATCCTAACCCCACCAACGTGGGGTCTGGTTAACGTTTTTTCATGTTATTGTCTTATACTTTTTGAAATTCTGTAAAATTTACTTTGAAACTCAATTTTTACCCGTTGGTTACGACCGGACGCCGGACGGGACGGGTTGGGTCGTAAAAGATCGACTAGTTTCGAGTCGGATTCCCAAAAATATCGTGAAACTTCATAATAACGTCGGGATTCCCGAAATGAAAATACTGATGTCATATAATAAATAAACTATTTATTATTAGTATTTAGTATGCAGTAGGGCTTTGGGGGTGCCCGAAATTTCGAGGGATAATATTCTGGTTCGGGACGAGACGGGTTTGTATCAGATCGGGTTCAGTCAACATAAACACCCTGTATTCGCCCAAGAAATGTGCGTTATCGCAAGACCTCTTCTCTTCCGAGGACTATTAGATTCAAAGTTTATGACTCCCCCCGATATCCCTCGAAAACTTGACTGTAAGGCTCGTGGCACGTGTAACTGAGCACCATACATATTCGGTTTATCCACCTTGACTCGTATCGGTGTGAATGAAAAATAGAAGGGAGTAGGTGTATAGATCGCACGCAAGTTTTCGGTTTTTGGCGATGTCAACCAAATTTTTTTACAGCTCGCAAATGAGGAAACGAACTCTGGTTCAAACTGATCGAGATTTGTTAGTAGTACGTGCTAAGTCTACCATATATATTTCACCTGCAGTTGGCGTAGCCAAGGGCAATTTAAGTTGAGAATATCTAGAAGAACCCTTTCGCGACTGCGAAGAGTTTTCGGTCATAAAGGACGTCGCTGATGCATTCTCCATCACGGTAAGACCCTCCAGTATTACATTCCCAGCGTAACTCTCCGCTATGATACGCACAGAGGTTTCTTCGTACGGATTATCTACCGTAAGTATTTGAAGATTGCCCTCGTACTTGCCAACTTGGTTTGATGAAAATCTTATATTCACAGAAGCAGTCTCTTTCGGTATCAAATGACAAACGATGCGCCGCTCATCTTTGGCTGAAATTTGAAACGGTAGTCTGTGAATACTTGGCAAACCGCGCGATATTATGTTACATGTTATTTTATGTACATTGGTACATGTATAAGATATAATTGTTTGTAGCATGGGGATTGTCTATAACCATCGATTTGAGAAGTTACCGCGGTAAAGGCACTTTGAGGCAATTCTACATCAATTATTATAGAAATCTCAAAATCTCAACTGTGAATCATACGACCGAGGCAATAGCCAAAATACCTGCACCGGATTTCAAGTTCAAGCACTTTGCCGCCGTTAACTCAGCCAACTCCTCAATTATGCACGACCCTAGTAAGCTCGAACCTGATTATGCGAATTAACTGGGACCGGGTCTTGTTCGGATTACCGAAAGTTTGGATAGTGGAAGACTAATGTCAGAATATTAGGAGCATAACGCATATACATATGTGCATGTTATTTTTACACACACGATGCGTTTCTTTAACACACGTCAAACTATTCCAATTATACGATCACGCGTAAAGTTAATCAAAATATCATCAATTCCAATACAAGACTGTGTTAATGAACCTTCTCAGACATATTTTTTTTCCATTGACGTCTTTATGTATACCGAAATTTCGAACCTTTCTTCGAATAATAGAACGTTCGAATATGAAGTAAGCCTTGATTTGTGATAACAGAGGATTCGCTTAATGGAGGTTCGCACAATCGAGGATCTTCAATCTATGATAAGAGATTCATCGTTTAAAGTCCCGGCAGGAATTCGGTAAAATCCGTTACAAATTTTCTATCGGTTCGTATAATTATTATTTTTTAATCAGGAACACATTACCCGCGTATTTTGATGATCGCCCCGTATCATCACCGTCATCTTCGAAGGTAAAGAAGCCGTTTGTATCGTGTATTCGAAGGATTACTTTTGCCTCGATACAACCAATATTCTTGAAACATAGCAATCGGTTTCCCGTTTCCCCTACCACGCTGCATCCGAAGTTTATAATATATCGATCTTTGGCGTTCGAAGTCGTTTGTTCGATCAAAGCTATTTGCGGCACTACACCTTCTCCACATACTCTGATGTCCACTTGGTGACTCTTCAAAGGCACCGACAACTCATGAACAATATTCAGCGTCGCCACGGAACTCTAGGCAGTTTAAAAATCACATTAAAACTGCAAGTTTTAGTCTGTCTAGACACAGCGCTTTATCACAATTCTCGTAGTGGAATGCCGCATTTTCCGTCGGACAACTCTACACGGTGTCTTGTGAATGAGTATTGCTTGACCACTGTTCTCTGAGCAATCAACCGCCAGAAGGCCTGCGTGCGGTCCTTACCGCTCAATAATTACGATCAATCTCTTTCCACCATATGCGATGATAAATACATGATCAGAGGGTAAGCATATCGGTAGCTACAAAAATTAAACCAGCTGACGATCATCGGTCGCCGTATCCTGACTCGTCCAACCAATAAAATTCGTCGAAGGCATCCAGTTGTTGGTACTACTCATTGACAGCTGCTAATGGATGTATGTTTCAGACTATGGAGGTACGGTTGCTGTTTAGGCCATGAATAACGCGCAAAACCGTGTTGTCAACGTTGGTACGCGGGGTATGTTGACTCTCCGTCCTACCCACAAAGCTTACCCGAAATCTACATCGATTGATGGTCTAATCCCACGTCAAGTTCGATCGAATCCTACAAATCCCCGCTCATACGTTTAAGTAAACATATAGCTGAATAATGTAAGACGTAGCCACCGCCACGTGTAGAATTGCCCGTCGTCTTCCGCGCAGCAGAAAAAAAAAAACGTCATCCAAGAGTGCGAGCTGGCTAATCACTCTAAAGAATTAGCCAAGTCAAAGGAAATTATTTTTATTCCGTTAGGCTTAATCGCTTGCTACACAAGTCGGTACAAACAATATGAATGCGGTTTAATGGAATGAATCAGACCAACCATACCGCTTTTCAGATCGATCTGTGTCTCGGTGAGCCAAATTTTGTTGAGTAATTAAAAAGCCCGCTACAGCGGAACATGCAATTGCTTATCTCAGATTGTAATGAGTATAACGTTCGTTGAAAGTTCTGATGTACCCTTTATACAAGAATAGCTATGACTTCACTTACCCCTAAAGTTGTCGGCGTAAACGAGATCGTGAAAATTTTCACTGACATCGGGGCAATGGCAGATTGCGCTGGTTGGACGCCAAACGGGCCACTCCCGCAATCACTGTAGGCAGGGCCATCTTTCACAATATTGACAGTTACGTCACTCAACACGAGGCCGGGATTGTAAAGTCTCAGGTGCACGGCATTCGTACTGAACAGTTTTACATGCCGAATGTGCAAACATTTTTCTTGGCGATCAAACACAGAGTGCGGGCCAAACTAGAGAAAAAATAGCAGCTCTATATTCTCCGAATACTTTCGCTAGAAAGCGATATATTGCCCTTGCTGTATCTTTGGTATAGCGATATTTAACAGCAATATGAAATAGTACAGAGTACACTTGCCGATAAGATAAACAGAGGTTTCTACTTTGTGAGAGTAACAATCTGGGGTAAAAGGATTGCGAAAAAGACAAATTCGTTCTACTTTCATACGGTTCAAAACAAAAAGATGAACGTGAAGAGGTTGTAAATTGTGTTGGAATCGCAACTCGAACGTACCTCACATGGGCACTCAGAATTTGTGATCTTGTCAACGATAAGACTTTCTGGAAAAATTGCATGAAAATTGCACAAATCAATAATGGGAACGCAACCCGTAGCAGAAAGCTTCAAGGGCTCTCCGTCAGAAGTATTCTTCTCGGTATTGGGAACAAAAACCACTACTTCCTCCTGAAAAACCACTGCCGAGTCTGGACAACATTGAACGTTGACGATCTCTACTTTCCCAGGCTCGATTTCTCCCTCAACCTTCGACAGAAGGAACGGGCCCACCCTCAGGAAAGACAACTGCTCATCTCCCCTGTCACAACCGTTGCATAAAATTTGTGTTCGACGTGTGATTACACCTGCTTGGTTGCAATACGCTCTCGCTATTCATAGCGAATTTTAAATTCACGAGATATACGGCTCTCTGGTATTTAATTGCATTACCAAGTATAGAAGTTTCATTGATGTCAGACCTGCCAGATGAAAGTTACCTAGACTTGGTCCTTCTTCCGGTATTGCAACTATTTTTATCCGTCTTGAATTGTCCCTTAGGGCTCCTGTGCGATGTCAACCTGTTCAATTTCCCTGGTTTGGCTGCAGTTCTCTCCTTCGCGTCACCTTTGTCAATACGGGGAGAAGCTCGTGTTGATGAACCTAGTCTTTGAAGAACGTGCTGCATTTTGTATTGTAACGGGAAACGACCAACATTCTCAATTTCTAAGGCCATGATCTTTGCGTCGAAGATAGCCACGGGCCCAAAGTCCAGACCTAAGCTAGGCTGAATCTTGAATCTGGATCGTGTGAAAAGTAAATCATCTCAAATGTGGAGTTAAAATTACACGTCGCATAATTTTGAGCAACTAAACTAATATTGAAAGTTGTAATCTTACTTGGCGTAAAAAGCGCTTATTGATAATAGAATAGGTAACTCAGCAACTGCATTTGCGGCATTGTATGTATCAAGCAGCTGGCACTTGATCAACGGAACCTTAACAACCGTGAATTCAACGCGAGGTACAAGCTTCACCTACGATTGATTATTTCGATTTAAATGACTCTCGCTATCACATTATAGCGAAGGCCATGGCGCACTTATACATTTTGCATGTTTCTTTTCTTTTAGGTCAGATCATATAATTATAATTATATTATATAACAATAATGGTGATGATTACGATTAGGAGTATAACGACGGTGATAACGATGCCAAAATTCCAATAGTGCTAAAATATGTAAGTCGATTATCTCCAGTGGTGAAATTTTGTACCTTTATGGTAGTAGATTCGCCAGGCGATAGACATCCAGTGGTTGGTTCGAGCGTAAGATCTTCAGTCAGGGTGGGCGGTAAATTCAATTCAAGCAGATTTGAGCTCCCCGTCAGGTCAAGCTGAATACTATTTGGTGAGTATATGATAATGTGGAGAGTTCGTACATGAATTTAAACACACGTAGGTCAATAACACAACACTTGCATGAACCCAATATCGTATGGTCCGCGATTCCTTATGGAGAATGTCTCAGTCGTTACTGAGCCCACTTGAACGGTTTTGAAATCAATAGGAGCAGCGTTGATCACATCCACGCTTACATCGTAATTTTCCGCATTTATTTCTATCAAACTCGCGAGCAACGGTTCCTCGTCCCTCTCCTCGCTGAACGCTTGAAAGATGACACTTCGATCTACGATACCCACCTATGCGTTTGTATAATATGTATGATGTAAAAAATGTTGTACACTTTCAGTTACAACGCGACATCATAATTGTAAGATATGATGTGATTGAGATTTTTACCGTACCCAGGGGCACAATTGGATATGGAGCGGAACGAAATTCTAATTTTCATCCACAATGGATATTAAAAAACATTGTCAGATGTAGAGAAATGCGAAGTCGTTCCGATCATTCATGTCCAGTTGCATATATTTTTCAATTCCAATAGATTCCACTGGCAATAAACTTGTATAGATATTTGTGTAACGATAATCATAGGTGTTACGATTGTCAGATTATTTCTTGTCCTTAATGCATTTACAAAAATTACTGAATACACTATAACCTGTTCATATTTATAGAAGATGAGCAAGATGTTCGAAGCATACAAGATTCGTAGTTTCATAATTAAAATTCTTCGAAGGACCACGTGTGATGTTTGACGCTCAATATTGTAGGCAGTAAAAATAAAAAAAGATCTTTTTATGGGGAAATCTCTTCATCTGCGATACCTCAAAAATCCATAGATACTGGTCCATATATAATATATACATACATATATATATATATATATATATATATATATTAGGGTGGGCCAAAAAAATCGACTATTTTTTTTTTTCACTTTGTACTCCGAAAACTTGGTTAGTAGGGACCTCAAAAACATTCTCTCCAAGTATGAGTTCTTAATTTTAATAGGAAGGTCTTCCGCCTCGCAGTTTTCTATTTTTTTCTTATGGTGAGGAAGAAAAATACATATCTCGGTATCTACTATTTATAAAAAAAAATGTGTAACATATTTTTGTAGGAAATTGAATTCTCTACAAAAAAGGTCTCTTACAATTTTTTTGTGTACCTCACTGTTCAGAAGATATTCACCGTCAAACTTCAATGCACACTATATATATATATATATATATACATATATGTCGGAGAGAGAAGAATGGTCGGGTTTTTCCCTGAGAGTGGAAATTCCCAAGACCCTAGTTTAAACATTTATAACCGTAATAAGTAGTTAATTTAAACATAAGGGTAGTCGTTTATGACACTCGCTGATTGGGTTCAGGGTGACACATCTGGTCACCGAACGTAGCCACGGTCGCGGGATAGGTACCGTTATCTACCCGTAGAGGTAAAGAGGGAAAAGGGGACAGGGCTGATGAGCCCGGTGAAGCTTTTTGGAATGGGAAGGTGCGAAGGGAGAGTCAGTTCTGATTGAGAGGCAGTCGAGTAAGGACACATCGACCATCCTGTCGAACGTGGATTCGTTACCGAACTTCCCATAACTCATAATAGATAGATTGAGTGCCAGCTATCGTGTTAAGAGACACTGAATTAAGAAAGCTCAGTATTGTTATTGTACATTGATTGTACGCATCATTTGTAATTCCTATTCATTAAATATGAATACCCGTTCGGCAAATGCAAAGAGTTCAGACGACACGACTACTACTCCGACATATATATATATATACGCATAGGTACGTACCGTTTCAGCGTAATAGATGCATTCAATGTCAACGGTGGCAAGTGGTGGGACCGAACCTTTCTCTGGATACAAAGCCACCTGATTATCTGTAAGATTATCACCGAAGTCTAATTTCCAGTAGAGCGTTACGTTAGACTTATTTTTAACGACGATTGTTCGCTTGTCTCTCATCCATAATAACATTTTCCCAAATGATACCAGTTGCCCTTCAAGTTCCACCTCCAGCTTTGCACCATAACTCCGTAGCTAAAAGAAGTTACAATAAGTTATTTAGGTGCAGCTTTCATTGTATCAGCGCGAAGTCCCGTGCAGTAGATCTTTTAGTTATGACAGATTACACAGGCCTGCGATATATAACTTTTAATTTCTCCCTTAAGTGATAATGCTTTTTTGGAGAGGATTTAGGTATGCTGAATTAAAATATAGAGCCAGTTTTTCCACAGCACACCGAGATTATTTTTATGCAAGATACGCATATTAACCGATTTTTGAACAATTTTCATGAAAAAAGATATATGATGAATATAAAACTGAATGCTTAGATATAAACCGAACAGCAATAGGTAAGGTTTTGCACTTTCGAAAAATCGAATTTCTTTTTTGTCTTATCTTATTGTTAAACATTTCAAGAATATATTCCCAAAATTTCAAGTCGATCTGAGCAAAACTCTGCAAGTTATTGTCTAGTTAGTCTCCTGCCCTTTAACACTATAGCTCTGACAGCAGGTATACAGCTTATTCACTTCTATCGTTCTGGTCCGTTATCCTGTTTCGAGAATATTTTATTCAGTAAAGACAGGCAAGTAAAGCCATAAAGACATATTTTATATTTTTATGTATATACTTTACACTGTACAATATTTTAAAACGAGAGACGAGCGTCAGTTTGTCGTTGTACGTTCGATCGTGCGCTTGTGATTTTTTCTCAAAACTACTTTTTCAAAGTCCGCGATCACTGCCGTTTGAAAACTACTTGACCGATTCATTTTAAACTTGGTACACATTTTCTACATATAAAATACCTCCCCCCAACGTTTAGTTAAATTTTTTTTTTTTACATCAAGGGGATTTCCCACCCACAAAATGGCGGAATTTTTTGTGGAAAATAGCAGTTTTCACTGTAGATGGCCACCAAAAATTTTGAAATGAAAAAAAAATAATCAAAGAACGTTGGGGGGAGGATTTGATGATACTTTGACTAAATTTTAATGTTTTTGATATCAGATAATTTCCGACCGACATATAGTAATCACCGCAAATTGTGTTTTTTCTGAGACGTTCTGGGGCAAACTCTGTCACCGGCTTGTTTTTCAATATTTCCGCATGAAAAAATTACAGAATATTGTTAAAAGTATACTTAATAATGTACAAAAGGTTTGACTATATTTGCTCAATCCATACTTTCAAAAAAAATTCACAAAAAAAGTGTTTTTTTTTTTTTACGCTGAAAACCTTACCCCCCCCCCGCCCTTAAGAGACAAGATAAATCGAAAAGACTTATAGTATCTTTTTCTACTTTCTTAAAAACTGTTCAATCTTTCCCTCTTATACTTAAATAGTTCTAAATATACTTAAAATCTCTGAAAAAAAAATTTCTCAGAAAATTGACGTTATAATATTTTTTTCATAGATTCGTACCTGATACCTACGGAAATTACTACTTAGTTTTGTGGTGGTAAGCCATCGCAGGCCTATGTTACAGATACCTATACTCGTGTGTCAGCACGACTGACCGGCACCGACCAGTTACTCACACGTGATACCAATTTCAAGACAATTGTTTGTACACCTCCCGAGGTGGGTTCTCAACGATTCAAGTACACTTCCAACGTTTACTGTGCAGGTTGACTAGATGGCAGCAGTCGGCATTGGTAACCTTGAATCAGTCAGAATCCACCTCGGGAGGTGTACATGTGATGCATCGGATTTTCGTCTGAATTAAAATTCAAGGTTAACGTCGGATGTCCAAATGGATTCTACAAACAATATACCGCTCTTGGATCATCCAAAAGTTTGCTAACGGCTGTTCTGAGTACGATGGAGTGTTGGAATCAGGTAATGCAGCGGTGCCAAGTTTCAGAAAGCACTAGTCAAGTATTGGAATCAAGTGTTTGCAAAGTGAGCGTCAATACTGGTATCCTACCGCATTAATACCGTAGTAATTTCCCGAAAAGGTAACAATACACCAGTCCATTACCTCTATCACTTCCACTCGTGGGTTATTTCTTGTGCAGAAAAGAAGATGCTCAAGATGTAAGCCAGCCTTGCATACTTGCGCCCATACATCCAAAATATCGAACTCTCCAGACTTCAAGTGAAAAATTATAATCAGTGGCACATCTCCAATCGTAACGTTGTTTCATGCTCACCTCAATATTCACGTGCTCAGTTGTAGTACCGAAATCACCTCTGTTATCCATACAAAAAATGGCTGTGGTTGCCGCGAGTGTCGAAATATTTGACAAAGTGAATTGCGCTTTACGTTTGACAGCTCTGAGGAATCCCAAAGTATGTATATAATTGAAGGATTACTGAGCACTTTGCCTGTTCTTACAATTTAATCATTTATTTTCGATTCGGATTTTGTTTTTTACTTTGTCTTACCACTGCGTCAGTTACATGATCAACGACCAAAAAATTCATAAAAAAATTCTCTACTTTTGACCAGTAATATTGGTTCAAGCGTCTGAAATTTGATTGTAGATTTGGATTCATAGAAACCAGAAACGCCCTTAATCCAAGTCTCGGTCAGATTGAATATGAAGTAACAGGGTCATCTACCGAATACTAGCCAATAGTGCAACTGACGTAGTCATTTTTATCTGAAGCCAGTCTGAACCAGTATTCAATAACTGACGTTGTGTGCATTCTCAGGCACAGTTAATTAATGATGTCCAATTGCCGTTGTAAGCTCATTAGTAAAGAAAAAAAACACCAACAGACGTTTAATGGTGAGACTGAAGTTGACTATACTGGATTTGTTTAAGCAATACCGTGGATCGCAACCTTTTTTTTTTTGCAAATTTCTACGCGCTGTTGAGATCCCATTGATAACAGTTTTGGCAGTACCACATTAGTGACCGGTGTCTATGACGCTCCAAGCATATGGATTAGTGAACTTTAATGAATTAAAATTCTCCTTGCAATAATTTCACCCTTGGCAGTACAACATATTTCATTCAATATCAAATGTGAATAAGTTGGACCCAATTGATGTATTAAAAGAATGATTTCAATGCAACGCTATACTTTAAAACATATTTTACTCACCTTTTTTCTCCAGCTTTGTCTAATAAAATGGATCCAAAGTCATAAGATTCTATGTCAAGGAAAAATGCGGGCTCGGTAGAATTATCCGTCCTTGATTTTTCTACCTGAAAGCAACGACCCATACATTGCATACATAAGTATATTAAGCACTAGTGCGTTGAGGTCTATTTTTAAGCATTAGTGCTCATAAAAACTACAAAGTAATGGAGTTGTTGACGGAGGTAGCGCAAAGAATATTGTGTACAACTCGAGCGTGGACTTTTTGCAATAAGTGTGATCGGCGTGGCACTCGTGTGATCAAGTTCGCTCTTCGCCCTTTTTGTGTAAGCTTCTATTTCGTACCGAGGGTGTAAAGAACGACTTTATGCCCCAAGAGTTGCGAGATTACACGAGCTGCTTAAAGTCGTACGCCCGAGATACGAAAAATATTTTTCATCATAGTAGACGTATAGTACGGGTAAACGTTCAAGTTCACGGGCATAGAGTTTGAAATTTTATTCTCAGTAGGCTTTGATAATCATACTTTTCTCTGAGGTTACGTTAAGGGAGCTTTCCAGTGTGAAATTTTCAAAAAATCGATTTTTTTTTTTTTTTGCTTTATCGAATAGTATACACTCTTCCGAATATTCCCTGAAATTTTCATGCCGAAATTCAGATTATTTCGGTTACTGTACAGCATTTTTTGGAAGAAGGCAACGGAGCGCTACAGCTGCCGCGTCGGCCGTCTGCCCGTGCGACCGTTATTTCTATTGTCTCGTTCCTACCTGCACGTACATGAACTTGGCTCGCCAATTGTCGAAAATGTGAATTCGGACTATTGCATAATTTGCCGTTAATTAGCCGTAAATTAGTCGCGCGACTTATTTTTTTGTCGCACTCAATTTTCAAAAAAAAAAGCGGATGGCGTGCTAAATTCTTGAAAATCAATCAATCACTGTGTGTGGCAACTAGCCCCAAAGCACGTATTCTGCGGCAAGCAGATAGTAGAAATCGCTACGCAGTGTGCTGTGTGCACCTTCAATGAAGGTTACGACCCAATTTTAAAAATTTTGAAGACGATGGGATGCACGATAGGGCCGAGCGCCGCAGATTTCGCCGCTAAGTACAAGAATGCGCGCATCATCCAAGCAAACCCCCAGGCGTCCCTGGATAGCAAAGAGGCGAGGACAGCTCGTCGGACTGAACAATCCATTGAGCACGATCTTTTCGAAGAAGCAGAAGGGATATTGTACGGACCTGGCATCGCTGATTGACCGTAAGTAAACGATTTACCTAAAATTTCCTCACTTGAAACTTTGAACGCGTTTTTCTCGAAACAGCATTTTTCAAAACGGTGTCCAACTTGGAGGGCAAAGTTTTAAAGCTATCGAGTTGAATTTTTTACACAATATTCTTAACGTCATTGTTTATCGTGCTATGGAAGCTTTTTTTTTTTTTTTGACATCTTCCTATTTTTTTGTAAAAAAAACTGCCAAAAAAAATGCTAAAATCGATACTTTTTGTTCAAACCGGCGCCATTTTTGCAAAAAAAAAAAAAAAGAAAAAAGCCTCCATAGCACGAAAGCCAATTATATACCGATCAATAATCTTTTTGTGTTTTTTGTTTCAGATCAAAATTGTGACCCCCAACGTGGACACCACATCCAAGTGCATTTTCTGCAACAATTGTTTCATCATTTTTATAGATATTAATTAATAAATAAATCGATCTTTAAAAAATTGTTTAGTATTCTTCAATACCCAATTAATATACAAAAAAAAAACCAGACCGATTAGATTATTTTTTCTTTAAAAAAAAAAATCGCGAAAAACAGCGATTTTTCGGGCTGTCACACTGGAAAGCTCCCTTAAGGTATGACATTCTTAGGGAGAGGGAGAAAAAAAAAGTGGAGGGGGAGGGGAGTCTAAGCTGTTTACTCGTAAAAAAAAATAGCCGTGAAACCCTGAAAATCGGTTATTGTTTGAATGTAAGATTTTGAAGACTTTGGGGCAGAACTTACAATAAGAATTAGATACGTGAAAGGAATGAAGTTCTGTAATCAGCGTATCCAGGGCTGCTCCAATATAAATAGATCTGCCATTATCAAGTAATCCTCTCCAGTGAGGCGGGTGTATTGCATATATTAGGACCTTATTTATAACGAGACTGTTGTGACGTACGTAATCTAACCTTACTAAACATAACATTTGGGTCCATACTCAGTGATGGGATATCGGAAACTCCAGTGATGGCAATTTGACGGCTAACATTCGAGCCAACTATGCCTAATTCATATTCTTGTTCATGAATTCCGACACTTTTAGGGGAGAACTGTATTTTGAATGTTGAAACTTCATTAGGCTGCATGATCCAGCGTGCTTTAAGAGGTTCTCCTATAATTGCGACGGAAAATAGTTTCTGAATTCGCAAAAAGTAGCATTAGCAAATGTTAAATATAGAAAAGAGATTTTAGGAAGGAATAAAAGGGATTCCATGCTCCGTATCTCTTATTTCGGGTTTCTTTGCAAAGCACGGGTCGTCTTGCACGGATTGTAATTAATCAGCCTATTCCATCGAATCCCTAGGGTCTATTTACTGGTGATGTAATCGGCGATAACTGAATTTTAACAAGATTTCATACTTGTAGCGACGAGCTCTGATTCATTAAGCCTGATTTCCCTCATCGAGTCGGTGATTGGGGTCGCATCATTTACAAGCTCCCAAAAGAAGCTGGATCCCGTGGAAGTCAGCGTGTAGGCAGCTACAGAATATAGGTACACACATACTTGAGTAACGAAAATGTAGCTTCGAAATGCAATTACTATAAGATGAACATGACAATACTACAGATCAATATTACTAACTGTACTCCTCAGCTACTCATTTTACTGTCAGCCAATTCCATGTACTATGCATTTAGCACGCGTGTATAAAAAGTAAAAATGATTATCATAATATATTTACTGGTGTGGCCCGACCGGGTTCTGGAAGAAGCGCAGCTCCGATCAACCACGGAATACAGTTGTGAATCAAGACAAACTCCTGATTGATTTGTCACTGCTGTAAGTGGAAAGTTTAGCTGTTAATCGATTGAATTCGAGTATATCCTCGGCACATATTTTCAATAAAAAGTTCTTGCACTCATCGTTTTTTTCACCGTATAAACGATGTACGTATAACCGATGCTATTCGTTTTATATTATACTGCATAGGAATGTTATTGAATTTTACCTGGGACGAATTTGACGTAATTATTGGCTAAATGAGACGTGACCATTTCATATAATTTACTGTTCCACGGATCTGCTGGTGCCACATACCAGACGTCAAGTCCTTTGCACTGACTTGTTTGCTACGATAATTTAAGGTGGTTCAAGCTGATTACGAGTATTGGCGAAATCGAATCCTACCATACTATTAGTTCGTGTAAGATGTGATGACCAAGCCTCCAATTCTAAAGTATCAAATTGGAAAGTACCTGCACTATATCTTGCGCCTTGACAGTTTTTGGAGTTCTATTTTTCGTGGTAGTTTCCTTGGAAGGAAGAACAATTTCTCGGTGATTTAATGCGTTTTTAGTTAAAAGGATAGAATAATAGTAAGTGGATTTATCGTAACCGTATTTGGGTTGTACGTCTGCAATATACTCACGATATAAGTACCCTTTCGAAGATCCCAGTTATCAAGTACCGGCTGCAAGGCGGCCAAGCTCATCTGATGTGCATCCATGAGTTTGGATATTTCTTTCAATCCCTCTGCCAACATGTATTTCTTTCAGAAATTCCAGCACTTGTATTTAGCATCGATCACCATTAACAGGTCTCACGAAAAAATTCTCAAAACAATTTGGATGGATCGCAGTAAAGATGTTTCGATCTTACATAATTATACTTATGTGTATAGCATCGATTAGCGAAAAGAAGCTTCTTTATGGGATAGTTGCACATTTCTTAAATGATCAATAAAACAACAACTCACTAATCACTAGCTGCTATGGACATTTTATCCCTATTATGTATGCAGAAAAAAAGCAGCACACTGCAAATAATTCATACTTTTCACGGTCTCTCTGTTGGTTGCTTCGGCAGCTTTTACACTACCATTTATGGGCGTCGATTGGAACATCTTCGTTGGGACCAATTCGTTTGCTTGGAACGCCTCGGATTTGTTGGTTTTCAAGCTTAGAGATTTCATAGCATCTAGCTTTGGTGTCGCTTTATCGTTACGTTTTTTATTTGCGGACTTCCTTGTCGCAATGAGTGCATGTTCCGCGGATACTTTATTAATCTGTATAACAAGGAAGTGAGATGCACAGAATTTGATAAAACCATCACACGAGAAATGATGTCCCCTGACATTCTTACTTTTCGGTGCGACCTTTTTACCGTTAGCCTTTCTTTGTAAATTGATCGTATACGCAGACTGTCTGCTCTTTTACCAGGTAGCGTATGCTGGGCATAAAGTAGTTTGCTATCTTCAGAAACCTGTTCGTATTCGGTAAACGTCATTTCTTCTACTGCCATCACCTTATTTCTCAGCTCTTCTGTCACCCTTCCGTCTGAAATAAGCATTGCAATTAATAGCAATATTCTAAGTTTCATCGAACGAACACGATACAATTGTGTACAGCTGCTTGTGGCATTGTGACTTTGATTGAAACACTCTAGCATGAAAACGGCACCAGAGTTGGCTCATTTTCAAAATGAGATCGATACATTCGTGCCGATGTCTCGTGCTGAGCATAAATCAGTCCCAAAAATGGGATCATGCGTCACGCAATGCTGTTGAACATCCTGAAATCTAACGTTTAAAATGTTTCGATACAAAGCTTTCATAAGAATGTATTTCCTCGGTCATTTAGGGACTAGTATCTTCCGCAAGTTCGTTATTTAAAAAATACTCAATCCACATTGGGTCCCTGCGATTATGCCGCGTCACGATAAAATTTCAGGTCCATGATAGAATTTGCTTTAGTGTGTCGTGAAATCACACGATGGATATATGCTATTGGCTGTCATTAATTAACGTTGAATGAGAGATTCGGGATATGCTTCAAATCACTGTAATGGTGGATTATCAGCGAACCACTTTTGTGCTGCGTCAAAATACTTGCCTCAATTAATTCGCATGTCACGTGAAAAAAGGAATTACTTCAAGCTGTTTACCTTCGGCTTGAGCAAGTTTATCATTTCGGGTAAGACACATCTCCAAAGTATTGTGAAAAGTTACAAACAACAAGGGCTTGGCATTCCCAACGATACGTAGTACCATAACCAAGATCTCCACTTCACTGGTAATAAAAATATTATCCATGGTCTGTAACGCAAATCCAGGGTGAAAATCTGGCATGCCGAGTCTGAAATAAATATAGTGCATTCATTTATGTTTATAGGCTTGTCGTCGAGAGTTCGAGTTGTAGAATATTATCCACAATGCTCCTGCCTCAAACCCTTTGCAGCCCCAGGTTATATCGGAAATAAATAATAACAATTATAAGAAAGACGTGGCTACCTATAATAGATCGTACATGTATAAGGCGGAGAAGAAAGAAGTTTATGAAACGAGGCGTTTCCATCAATTCTTACTCAGCCATCCGGGTTCAAAAAATCGATCTGTTTGCGATTCTCAGAACGATTTTGTTGTACGTGATAAGAGATAGCCTTTTAACGCTATTGATCTTCCCGAAAATAGATTATACTTTATTTCGATGCGCATCAGTTTCAACTTTGTTCGATCATTTTTTCAGACACCTATAATAGGTGACGCGTAAGGAAATAAAATAGATAAACAGACGTTGTCGACGCAAAACAAAGTTTAACTGTTCCAATAAAATTAATTTTATCTTGCTGTAATTCTTACCATCAGGAATACACTTTTTCTCAAAAAAAAAAAAAAAAGTGTATTTACAGGTCCCACAGAACAAAAGTTTATTTTTACTATTCACCGCCTATGGTGATATAAGATAACTTTCGGTCGAAGATGACCTTTTCTCATTTCAATGAATCTTCACGTTTTTGTACCTCTAGTATCCGAAAAACAGGCTTTTAGAAAAATGTCCTGCAATGATCTCGAAAACGGTGACATGAAAAAATCTGATGTTTACACAATTGCACATCCAAATGGGGGTAATGAGAAAGAAATCTTAACATTAAAACATTCGGATGGTTTCACATCTGGCATAATCATATTTTCACGGACTCTTGAGTTGTGAATTATAAATTTCTAATGAGCTAGTTAACAATGACGATCTTATTCTCGAGTTTCTGAGCTTTTTACGCTAACTGCAAGATATCGCCTCATTGTTGGTCAGATTTTTCTGAAGGCCAGCTATAATCTTATTCATTGTCAGTAAAACCGATAGATTTTTTTTATCGATAAATCAATGACGGCATCGACATCTCCTTAGAAGAGATTTTTGCGATGACTCAATATTAATGTGATATTTTCTATAAGAATCTGTATTTAGATAGTTCATAAGTCAAGCCGTTTACAAGAATAAGTATTCAAAGAGTTTCCGATTTCCTTTGTGTGTTATTTAATTAGAAAATGGAAAAAACAATATCAGCACAAAGAAATATCAATATTACGAGGTTGTATTTGGCTGAAATATACTATTTGAGATGCACTACCGGAATTTTGATGGGCGCTTAAGGAAAAAAAAAAAAATTACGCACACCCTAATGTACACCGATGTGAAGTTGATTACGACCTCCCTCGTTCAAATGGGTCAGAAACGAAGCTGGCTCAGGCAGCCTCTAGCTGATCCCAGCGACGGATCCAATAGATCCGTTATGTGTCGTTGCATAAGCGTAAGTCGGACGCTAGTGTTGTCGACCTCATTTCTGACCCGCTAAAATAAGGGGATTCGTTGTCGACTTTACTCAGTTGTATAAAAAATTACGGGCAAATTACTCGATAGCTCTGTAAGCTAATAATTACCATTGACACTAACAACAAGTACCTCTGTTTTAGGGCTTCGTAAATCAAATCAGTATCGATGTCAAGGAAAACTTTTCCATCGTGAGAAATTTTGGCCCCGGTACCGATACTTTTTCCACTTGTCTGATCGTTTGCGACATCTTGATGTACGGTGCGTGGATTTTTTCCCTTCTCGCCCACCGCATGCGACATGATTCTTTGTAAAAGCATTATTGACTGAATTTTGTATTCATATTCATCCAAGAGATCCATCGATTCAAAATTTTCTGCGGAATTATTTTTGCTTCATGTACCTGCATACTTAAGGTAAATACTATCCGGTTGCGCAGAAAACCGTTTGTGAATTCTCTTTTTTTTTCATTCTGGTAATGATAGAGATCATAAAATGACTATTGCAACCTAGTAGCGAAACTTCCGATTGTATTTCGTACGTAAAGTGCCGCTGGCAATGAGATTTTGTGTATTTGGTCAACTGCCTGTGTGTATCGTTACGGACGGAGATTGACAGTTGAAAATCATTACTTTTTTGGTAATTTTAATACGAAATGGTCGCGCCCGGAATGTTTATCAAATTACTACAATAAAAAACTGCGGTGATTATCCTGGAGATGCAAAAAAAATTTTAAACAAAGGACGAGCCGAAAATTATGAACAAGAGCATTGATGTCCATTTCTCATTCCAAATCACCTTAGAACGATAAAAAATTGAATAGATCCGTCGAATTTCATTCGAAGACAGCTTGCTTCATTTTGAAAACTGTTTGTTACAAATTTGCCGAAACAGATTTCCTTTTCTCGTGATAATAAACGCAAATGTTGCTATTTATTATTGGTCGGAGTCAGTATCTGTGCAATCTTGAAAAATGAAATATTCAACGAAGCCGACGTGTTAGTAGAATATTGTGTTACACCTACAGAAAGTTAATGTGTCAAACTTGCAGTGTGAGTCACAAAGGCGAGTGGTGCAATCGCACAAGTACTAATATGAACCAAGCCAAGCACTAATCACACGAGTCAGACATCGTTCAAACCGCATATATCTCTCAATATTATCTCCCTATATTATAAAGATATCTCGCCGCTACCGCCGTGTCAGGAATCCAGCCTTTCCTCCCACCATCCATCCTTCCCTTCACTTCACTATCAACACATTCATACCTATGCAGATTCAATCCTTTATCCTACGTTTGTGCCCTTATGGCTATGACGATTCAACCCTTTACCCTACGTACACATATACCATTATACATGTGCAGATTTAACCCTTCATCTTCTGTATATACATCCATCTAGGAATCAGGGATTAAACACTAAACCATTTATACACGCGCATCCCTATACCTACAAAAATCTGACCCCTTACCACCTTCCCTCCACCTTTCCATCAAAAGTCGAGAATGGGGGCGAAGCCCCCTAGTAAGCACGTGCGCGCGCGCGCGCGTGTGTGCGTGTGACACATCACTCAGGCTAATGCCTTCCAACAACTGCGGTAAATGTAAGTTTGATTTAGAAAGCAATGATGGTGGCGCTAACAGCGCGAAAAATTAAGGTTGATTAACTTACACTCAACAACACAGTCCGCAAAATTGAGACATTCGAATGTGTTCATTCGCTAAAGAAAGTCCTAGTATTTAAAATATAGTATTTCAACTATGGGCATGCCCCAACGTCGTTTTACCGAATTGTTTGGAAACGGAACACTTCAGGCATGCTCCAAAGGCCTGTGACGATTGAACTTCCGAAGCGGGTGTCGGGAAAAAGTGCGGCAGAGTGTGAATAAGCGTTTTCACCTGATTCTACTTCCGATCTTCACAAATCGTGACATCCGAATATTGTGAAAGCGTAACGAGGTATCATAAACCAATTTGGTTGAAACTATGAAATCAACACGAACAGTTGACACAGACAACGGAAATCAAACCATACTACTGACTTACGAATGCTATATTGAAACAAACTAGCATTGTACGACTCCGCCTTACGGGAAAAAGTGATGAGCTTTTTGGCTAAGACAGGCTGGTTTTTTGTAATTCTCGAGAAAATTGCTGCAGTTTAAAAATGTATTAGTATGATAAGTACTCTACGTGCGACAATTTTGTAATAAATCTACGAAAATAGTATTGATTTTCATCTGACGAACCTCCTTAATAACTGTTTGGCAAGGCAGAATCGACTGATGGAAGTATAGTATTACCTACCTAGTACCTGGGCATGATTGGACAATCCAGAAAACCAGTTGAGTATAGGTATGTAGATATAAACTATTAGGTAAGCAATAGCATCTCACCACGTCGATGTATTTTGTTAAATTCTTCGAGAGCGTCCAAATCTCCAGAGAAGTTAACAAAGCTTTCCGCAGTATTGGTATTATCCTTCCCTGCAATTGGTACGCTATTCCCGGCTGTAGGTTTAAGGCTGACCGGTTGTCCAGCAACGATCTCATCATTGTCCGTAGCATCAGGGGTCCAGCGACTAGATCCATTGAGATCCTTTTCAGTTTGGCGAGTTGTTTTTTTAATATGATCATCTCGGTGATACGGTTCGATTTCTTCCGTACAGTCCGACGTCGCTGTAAAAGAACGCCCAGACTACGCAAAAAAAAAGGAGAGCGACATAGGGAGCAAGCATTATTGGAAAAACTCTTCCGGTCGGGGGCTTTGGCGTTCTTATTGAGCGGTCGGACTGTGCTTGATTTTTTTCCCCGTGTCTCTCGGTAACTTAAGTGACTGTTGGATGGGAAAATTTCTAAAAAAAAAGGCTTCCCTACAATGGCTCTGATGTGCAAAATAAAGAACTAGCTCTCTTTCTCTCTCTCCCACTCTCGAATTCTCTTTTGGAGCAGAGCCACCGTGGTCTAGGAGTTCAAATGCTCCATCATAGCATCTAACTATGGTGCACATATTCAATTTAATCCTATATCTCTACTAACCGACAAGATTCCCAAGCCTTGAGTAATTTTTCATAGCTTCCGTCTACGATCTCTCGTAATTTGTAACAACAGTCACTTTTCCCGTAAGCGATTATTTCCACAAGTGCATTATTTATATTGAGGAGTGAGATGCCGATGCTTTTTGCAACTTGACATGCGACTCGTTGATATTCTGAAAGGATAATAACGTACGTCTATTTATTATCCCTTCCAGGCAACTACCATGTATACGGCAATGTTAACCAGATAAAATGCATATAGCATTGCATGGATGTGTTGAAAAAACACAGTTCTATAACTGCAATTGTTGCGTACTTGAAACTAAAATCCCAAGTGAATTTATAGGTAATGGGCTGCGTGATAACAGTTCGAAAGTTATTTGAAATAGTTGCCCTCTACTCCTAGCGATACATACGCCTACCATGGGTCTCATCTTTAAGATTCTGCAATTATCGATCTTAATTTTCAGAGAAATTGCGACAATGGGCGTCATAAAAACATCGAAAAATTGTCAGTTACTGAATGGCAAATAGTTTCGGAAAGCAGCACAAGAAGCTCGTTATTCAGAAGATAAACAAACGACGAGTAAGCGAATAGGATCGCAAAAATCGACAGTGCCTTACGGTGGATTATACCTGTGTATAGGTACGTAGGTGTACAACATTTTGCAAAAATAGATATAGTGGGCGTCGATTCGAATGACATCAAATCGTCATATCAATGTTCCCGACACAGATAGGGCTCGACACTTTTTAAGGGGTCCATGAACATAGGTACAACATCGCATACAATGTATTACCATTATTTAAGACCTGCATTACTTGTAGTCATATTTCACTTCGCGGAGGCTTATCAAGCAGTTGGACACCGAAGCTTCTATTGTTTTACTGGTTCACATAATGCATATAATTATACTTTACTATAATATGTATGATACCTGTAAAAGGAGCACCGTGGAAAATGATACAAGGCCTTGACAGCGGCGTCTCGTTTGCCAACGGCGGTGTGATGTCGGCTTCTTTCGAAACTTCTACAATTGGATCTCTAATGATTTTCGGGGAAATCCCTCTTTCTTGGGACTCATCGATACAATCTGCGATATAACTTCGCGTTATTATTCATGGTAAATGCAATAATATATACGGGACGTATTCACACCGTGATACCGCCGGGTGGCAAGTGCCCGATCGCTGCAAGGCAAAACCATTGGGATTATGTGAAAAAAAAAATCGCATTAAAAATAATTACAGGCACTTGGAATCTTTTAGCCACAAATAACTGTATGTCTATCAACCCTCGCCTCACCTGTCGCAAAATGATGTGTGCCCACAAATGCATACGTATAATAATAGTGTTAAGTATATACATTTGATGTGAATAACCTTAAAATATTGGAAAAAGAGTATAAACTGCAATACAGGTTCATAAAAGAAATAATACGTATTTCAAATGAATAGTCTATCACGGCATGCATACGAATGCGCAGAATGCTTGAGCCGTATTTGTCCAACAATTTTGAGGAATTAAAAGAATTACGTGGCCATGGGTGCTCGTCGCCCTCCCAGCCAATTCGTCAATAGTTTCAACGAGTTTAAGTTTTCTCTGTCACCTCTAAGCTATGCATGAAACTGCGAACACCTCATTTGATGCGCGAAATAACCAGGTACTGTATTATAGTATATATAAACGTAATACTTTCGTGAAAAAAAAAAAAAAACAACGCAGATATTCAGAGCGCGGCCTTCTCCTTTTACAATCGAATGCATCAATCATCCCCGTCATACTGAACCCACGAGTGAAAGTTCGCGAAATCAAATTTAAATTTTTTGAGGTTTCGGCAAGCTTTCGGGAATTCTGCCCCATATAGATATTATGTCGCTAATTTGTCAATTGCGACGGTATATGCTCACAGAGAAGCGAGCTATCGCAAATTAAATTACAATCTAGTAAGGTTTCCGCTTGTTTAAGATCGTCAAGAGAAAATCCTGAAGATATTTCGAACATCTTGTCAGGAGCAAACATTTTTCGACCTTTCCCCGGATTCATTGATCCTTGCCGTCGCTGCAATAACGGCATTTCTCCTTTATCGCGCACGCGATGCAGGCTGGTGTCAAGATCGCTGTCAATTCCGTTTACCACTTCGAGGCGATCATTACCTACGACTCCTTGTTCTTCTCTTTCTTTTTCGCCTAATTTTGCGTCTGGAAAAAAACATTGCTACTCCATAAGTTTTATACGGACACATCATTATGTACGATACGCCAATCGCCGTGTCAATATGACTGTTTGTAGATAGAAGAAAACAAACAAATCGACATGCTGTTACGGCAATCGGTAAGGTTGACAATAGTTGTTTCGTTTTATTACAGGAATTTTTTCATCGATTGTCACTTGTAAAATAAATGATCCGACATCCGTTTGAACGAATTAAAAAAAAGTATCACGACGTGTCTTTGAGAGTTAAAAACATTTCATGGCAATAAATATGTAAACCAGCAATCTCCCACGCTTTTGTCTCATTATTATTGTCATCTATTGCATGTCTTTGTATACTTTAACAATACAAGGTATCGATTAACTCGGGAATTCGTCTCCACAGCTTACCAACGCAATATGTTGACTCCGATTCATGTGATCCAAACATGGTCAGCAGCTCGGTGGAAAGCGACCGATAACAATCACGGATGATGGATGATAATTGTTGACCTGCGGTAAGACGCAGTGGGAACAACATTTCATGCACGCCGTAGTAGTGCATCATTGATCGTATCATACATTCCTCTTCGATATATTCCCTATAAAAACGGTCAAGTCAAACGCTAACGGAGTATTCAACGTCTAGTCGGCATAAAAATTACTCTCATCGTCTCAGAACTGGTTCAGACTTTGTGAAATATTTTCATCGGTTGATAAGAGTGTATGTGATATTTTGTAAATTTTTACACGCAGATATTCAGACGTCAGACGTTGACAAATTACAGGGTCTTATGTTGATTTAAAAAAAAATTACAATATCAAACGGAACACTTGAGAGTAATACTATGAAGTTTTTTTGTCATCGCTCTTACGAGATCTCGCACCAGCTGTGCACATTCCAAATACAATCGTACATTTTTTTTTCTCACACAAAGGTACCGGATTTAACTTGTGACAGGAAAAATGCATTCCGGATTCACGAAACCATCAAAATGATTGCGAACCGCGAAACGACTTGACTAATCTTTCCGAAAGAACTACTTAACTCGACTTCGATGCTAATTTTCGGGGACAAGAACAACTTTTTAGCATATCCGTTTCTATGATTAAAATGTTACACGAAGTACTACTAAACTAGCCTAATACTAATTTCCACTTCTGTAGTCTCGATTAAAGGCACTAGGTGAAATATTCAAACGGCAACATCTCCAAAACAACAAAAATAGAGTCGAGTGGTTCTCCCAGTTCGCCACAGAGATATACTTACGTGTCGAAATTCTTCCAGAATGCGGTGATAGGGTACGGATAAAGGTTCTTCACCAAAAATGTCTTCTCCACAGGTTGATCGTACGGTATCGTTGATTGGAATACGAGCGACACTTCGGAGACGTGTAACTGTGGTTCGATACCCTGACCCGACATCGTCACCAGGATAGGAGAAATATTTTTGCAAATTTTTATTCTCAACTGCCCTTCGAAGTATCTCTAAATACAGTCAATACACCACATCACAATAAGCGGACCCAAACCCTTAGTATTAAATGCGTAAGATCCACGATACATGAAAAGCCCGTCACTGGCGTGACGCGTGCCGCAGCATGCGTTATAGACTCAGGGCTTAAACGGAGTTTGAAAGAATCTTATTGTAATCTCATATGATAAGGGGGAGTTTTTTTTACTTTCAAATACATTCTTAATTTTGTCATTCAGCAATTCATACCCGTATGATTTTACTTAATGTCTCGCAAAAGTTCAGCACAACATATTGCAAATTATAATTCGCTAAAGACCTGCAATAGGCATGAGTAAGTGTGTATGTGTATGTACCGCTACAGAGGTGGCCTCTGACCGGTTTAAGATACACCCACACGTGTAGTCTAGCACGCAGGTTAAATAGACGGTAGCAGACCACACCGGTGGTCCTCAAGCGGTCAGAATTGATTTCCATAGGTGTAAATTATTGTAAACCGGAGTAATGTCGATTCTAGCCTTCCCAATTTCATGGGGTCAATAATAAATTTGACAGCATCAGCGTTTAACATATACGCTAATTGAGTAACACGTCACGGCGGCTTGATGAGCCACTGCTACTGGTAATTTCCGACTCGCGAAAGTGAAGAGAGTCGGAATAAAATTTACCGAGGTGTGAATTGTATGTACCGAATTTATCTTGATCATTTTCTGTTGCTTATTCACCTTCAAGATCCTTTCTTAAATAAAACTTACAGCCTCTTTCGGCTTGAAGTATACGTTTGCCAGGTTTTCACTGCCCGGTAAAAACGTATCTGCACTGTAGTGAAGAAAAAAAGGTCCTGCCGTTCCTTCCTTCCATCGACCACTATCCTTATAACGAATTGTCGCTTGCCATTCACACGGTACCCAACCACTGCGTACCGATAAAAGAAATTATTATTGTTGAATGCCGATCTGCAGGCAATCCGGAACTCGCGAGATTTCCGAGACGGTAAAGAAATGAAACACTCAGTGAGAGTTATGTGCATTTAGATGCATTTTCAGTCCCAAAAAGTTGATATACTCAACTCCTTAGCTTACGAGTAAGTGTATACAAGATTATTTACCTGTTACGCAGTAAAACAGGGATCAGCATGCAATTCCCAACGGCAACTTGACCAAATGATAGGTAATTAGTGTGAACAGTGAGAGAAGGGTACGCAACAGTGGCCTTGATAGAAATCGGTATCGTGGATCCGTGGCTTACCTAGTCGAAAAGAAGTTTAATAAAGAAAACTGGAATAACTGTGTTATTTACGTGCAGAACTTCGAATGGGAAAGTGTCACATGCTGCGAAGCACTTCTTAGACTGGAGCTCAGAATCCTATAGTTTCGGTGGACTTTTTTGCGGTAACAACTAATGTTTGGCCTTGCCTCGGCATAGCGAAAGAAAAAAATTTCTAAAATTCGTCCAACTTGAAACAGTCTACCCTAGATACGTTTTTTCAAGTAAAAGTATATCATATCCTGTGACCAGTACGGAGAATGTTTGAATAAATTAAAACATCGTGTACCTCTAGGTAAATTGTATGTTCAATGATCGTTTCTTGCTCGGTATATTTGGATCTCGTAGGGTTAAAGGTCACGTTTAGCGGAGTGGATTCGCCAATCGGTAAGGGTTTCCCCTGGTCAAATTGTACGTAAATACCAAACTTATTCAATGGTTTCCTTATACGAATGTCCGCCAGTATCGGTCCATAGTTGAATAATAATGTAGAAAAACAAGCTGTCTGCTCTACAACGATGTAGCCCAGATCTGCGGTTTATATATATGTACATTAATACATATATTCGCGGACATAAGGCACTCGATACCAAAACGTGATGAGATCTCAAATTCCTCTTATACACTCTGTCACCGACAAGAAAATTTTTATATCTACAGTAAGCAGACAAAAGTGGTAAAATTATGAAACGAGGTTTGATACTCTTTTATACAATCATGTATCGTACCAATTACGTACTCCGGAACAAGCAGTGACAATGCGTCTCTCTTCTTGATGGCCGCGTCGTGTTTCTCTAGTAATTGCGGATTGTCACGAACGTATTCGATGAACAACAATCTTTCAATAGCCATTTCCACGTCCACCACAGTAGGAACTGTTTCGTCGCAGGTGATTATCACCCACCCATTTTCTGGAAATTCATACGTGCCAAAGATGAGGCACTTATCAGAGCTTATCAGCTGATGCCTTTCCATACCCGTAATGGCAAAACTGATTGCGATCATCGAAAACTCTCAACAGGTAGTATTACTTGGAGAACAAATTTTTGTCCCGCTTACCTGTGAGTTGTTGTCTCTCGTTATCCGATATCAATGAATATCCCTGGGAGCGATCCTCGATTGACAAACCTCCCTCGCTGGTCAATGGAGATCTAGAAGTGGACGGCGTTTTAGTGAAATTCAAGGTTATCCCGCTTATCGAACTATTTGAGCAATTGTAGCTTACGAACGGCGTGTGGATTTCACTTGGTTTAAGAACTCTACCGTGATTGAGGCAATCGCTCGATAGCAGATATTGACCGGCAGTTTATTGAAAGCCATGCCGCGTGGTATACTCAAGTAAACCTGCGGTGCCGATACGTAGCCTTCGATGCAAATGGAGACTGGAGGATAGTGGGCGATCTGACCTTGGCCGAAAGTTAGAGATCAAATGTAGGATGTCTAAGGTGCGTACGTGTCATATACCTACAATACAGGGCCATTCGTCGTTATACACCTGGCTCTTGAACAAGAGGGAGTCGCTTGTACGGGATCCAGGTAAGAACAACTACGTGAGTAAACACCGATGTATGACCCTGTATGTTAAATGGGACACGGCTACTGGGCCCGTCCTATGTGCATTAGCGCATCGCACTGATTAGATAACAATCTAAATATATCACTATATAAAACAATGTACCTCCAAATCGAATCGTTCACGAATCCGTCCGGGTATTCCTGAGTAATAGGTAATATCCAGGTAAGTCCTTGACATGGGGTTCACTGATCCGCGTCTCGGCTCCACTCTCAAACGATCTACGTTAACACCTCGCTCCGTTCCTTCAACTAATTCGCGAGATTCCACGTTCGACGAAAGAGCCGGTGTGAGGTACGTCGCGAAATTGAATCCAACTACGCCCTGATTGACAATAGTCAAACTCGCACGGCACGATTCCCAGGGTAACTTGAGTTAACAAAATAGTGACGATAATATTTACATTAAATAATAGCTCATACATTTAATATATTTTAATCAGAAAAGATTCTGCAAAGAAATACCGATTCATCATTTCCATGGCCAAACACGAGTATACGAGTAGGTCAATTGAGCACAGGCTTTGGAAGTTCGATGTTGGAATAGACATGAGAAACAGTACTCATTCCTCAGGGTTGAGTTGTTGAGTCAGAAATGTGGCAAATTATTTTTGGATGCTAGCCATAGATATCGATAATGGCAGTTGGCATACAGCTAACACCGTGAATATCACTTGAAAACTGCCGATCGAACCTCGGAAAGAGGCTTCGTACCAATTTAGCGTACGTTGATTTTAACTGAGAGAACAGTCATTTGCCCACTTCGACATATGTTCAAGGGGCGTGTTACGTTTCTTTTTTTTTTCGCATTTTGAAATTAAAGCATATTGAGAATATATTGTAAAAATTTCAGAACGAAATTAGAAACATTCATGGAGTATTGGCATGTAGAACAGAGCGCACCGTCGGTCGCGCGGCATCTGCAATCGCATAGCGATCTTCCCGAAACAAGTCTTAAAGCCTTCCCTGAGGCTTCAAAACAGGCAAGGGCCGCTCGAAGGGCAGACAAAATAGCTTAAGATGATTTCTTTTTTCAATATGCACCACGCACGGCTGATTAGTGTATGTATAATTTTTTTACGAAATATCTGTTGCTGAAACTTGAGACCTGTTTTTCTCGAGACCCAATTTTTTCCGGTCGGTTCCTGACTTTCACGAAATCCTATCCAACCGAACGGGCTAATATTTGAACATGTTATTCTATATACCAACCGTTATGGTCGCTACTAGAATGACGTAATTTTATTAATGATTTCTTATTTATTTTGTCGACTTTCTTAAAGAAAAATCACGATTTTATAAACTCTTGTTTTACCAGTCCACCATTTTTTCATATTTTATATTTACATCGTATGTATAAACGTCTAAATCTAGTGTGGATCTGAGAAACAAGCCTACAAAATCCATTTGAATTTTTCTTTCGGATCACTGCAAATGCTGTAATCATCCGCAACCCTCCTCATTTTTTTCCGATGTTAATTTCGAGCATAAAAAACATTAATAAAATGTTATAAGCTGTCCCGAAGAAAAACCGTTTTGTTTCATTGAATATACCAATAACAACGTGTACGAAAATGGAAATTTTTATACATTCTCTTGCTACAAAAAAAATTCTTCAACAACGTTTGAAACTTCGGCCGTCACGACGGAATACCCCCTCAAATGGCATGACGAGTTTTTCTAAAACACAGAAGATGACTGCAGTCGCACGCGGTAACTGATTTAAGTAATAACGATCCTTTCCCCTTGTCGTTTTGTCAAAATCTTGGTAAGTATTATTCATACAGTCACAGAAAAGGATACGATCGACTTGCGTATCATAGACTTGGATTACCATAACATTATGCGTATACTTATCTGTGGAATTTGAGAGCGTACCTGGTGATAAAAATCGATTTTTTTCGTATCAATAGAAAAGCTAATCGCATCGCACAATGCTTGCACTTCTATCACTTCCGTAGGGCCGGACAAAAGACGACAGGCTACGTTCGCGTTGAATCCAACACGTGACAATGCATTAAAGTCAAAATACACGTATTGTGATGAATACGGTAAAATAGTACCGCACCTTGGTACTACTTCGAGCATCTGAAATCAAATACGCTCGATGCAGCAACCAGGAGAAATTGATGCTATGTAGTATAATGCAGTACCGTCCGTAGCGGTGCTTTGCGACATTTCGAACGGGTAGAAAACATTTGCTTCTTGCATAATTCTTTTAACAAACCAAAGAGCATTTCAAAGAGCGAATAATTTCTTAACATACGTATAGACAGATTATTCGCGAATTTGTAACATGATCCTGGTTGTGTATGCTCATAATTATAATAGGGATCGAGCGTAGTCAAGTATGAAATGTAATGAGATAATTGAACGTAACTGTGAAATACCGAATTCATCTAGCAATTGCAAGTATTCACACGATTAATGGAGAACTAAACTTCTCATGAGTCTCACAGGAGTGGTTAGACGTGATTATTAGAATTGACAAAATCTGTCAGAATAATTGATATCAATCAAATGACAGGTACAGCAATCAAACTAACCTCCGTCATAAGCTCCCGTTCCAGTGAAATATCTGTCGTAGCTTTTTGCGCATCTTCGAGGGCTGGAATTTCCGAGTCTCTGCGAAGGTGACGTTCTATTATTCCGAATATCAAGTCTTGAATCTCACTTTCCTTGGCGGGTGCCAATCTCTCTGCATGATCTTTTTCTTTGGTGTTGTCGATATCAATCAGTTCCAATGAGCGTACCGGCGGTAAAGTAACAGCGGGTGCATATCTCCTCTCTTTATCCCCTTTGTCTCTTTGCGCCGTACCGCCAATCGTATAAACCAAGTCTGCAGCAGCGAAATAACAGTAGTAATTACAGTTAAAATTCACGGGTACAGATAATTCGAGATCTTTTCACAATATCCACGAACAGGGTTCCGCGGTGGGACACACTGATCCACATTATTATCCTGCAACTGATAAGTGCGTGCACTGAACATTTACAAGTTTACTTGATATGGGAGATATCAGGTGATATTTAGGTACTGTAACGAAATTTCAAAAAATCACCATCGACTGATCCCGATGAAGGTATCGCAAGCTTGGTGATTTCCGGGACTGATCGCTCAAATAGGTAGCTGGTCAAATTATTTTCGGGATCCTCTTTGTCTTTCGCCTCTTGCTCCGCCTCTTGTACTTCTGATGGAGAAAAATCTCGGAAACTCGATTTTCCTGCCGTTGTCTCGCTCGACTAATAACAAACAGAAATATTGTGGCGAGATCAACAATCTATACAAGCATCGTGTGTTTCGCCGCATGATGGAAGTGATGTAATAATGGCAAATATTTATTCACGGAGCTGTTCTTTGGGTTGGACCCTCTGGAAGGCCGGAACTTACTTTTCTACGACGAGACTCAAAATGAATGATAAAAAATTTGAAATAGCCCGAGTATATAGGCGTAGAGTATACATTTGTGTAATTTTTACATTATTGTACCGTGTGCAATACATTTGACTACGTTTCACTCCAATAAAGTGAATTTTATGTTGAATGAAAATGTGAGATTTTACTCGATTTCTTACTTGTAAGCATCGAGCATGATCGTAGTGACTGGATTCAATACCGATATTATCATCAGCAAGGTACTCGAAATAGTACCGAACGGGCAGATGTCCAGGATTTGCAAGGATAAGGTTCTTGTACGCTGTAGATCCGACATCGCTGTTGAGAACCGCCAAATTGTTTGGCAAGATGGATATGTTCGGATAATTCAATTCAGCGATGCACTTAATTTTATCCTACTGGCAACAGGACGTCCATATGACAGTATACTAGTAAAAACTGGGGCAAGCGATACCCCGCAATGTGTCTGGGACCGGCCTAAGGACCTACTTAGAATTTACTATAAAAACGCAACCTTTACACGGTGATTCTCGTACTGGAATGTCAAAATTCCGTTAAATTTCCTGGAGTACAAATTCAATGGATTCATAGCTTGAGTGTTGAATCTCACGCAGATGCGATTAGGGGTTTCATCCCGAAGATCTATATTCGTGTTTGCAAGACCATCGCCCTCGTCATCCGTCACTATTTCGAATGGAGGATCGATCTTTAACGATGCCCTCAGGTCCAGTTTTGATCGGTTCGTCACATATAGTTCATCTGAATTGTGAAGAGAAGGATTTATGTATATGAGCAGTCATGATGTACTGTATCAATACGAGGCAATTCTAGGCAAAGTCTTGTACGAATTCAAGGAGCGAGGTGAATAATTTTTCGGTATTACACAGGTTTAGGACAAGTGCCTTGATGTTTATAGGTGTGTACATTTCATGTAGCAAAATGACGTTTCGAGGGAAATTGAACTGCCCGTTTCGGCAACACATCAGATAATTACGCATCGCATGACAGGTTGGCATCGGTGAAATGGCCAGCTGCTAACAGGAATTTATATTAGCAGCTGAATCATCGAAATTAATTATCGCCTTAAAGTGGATATATAGATTCAAGATCCCCAAAACACGTATATTACATACACGCATTCATAAAGCTGCAAGGTAAAAGTGAGGGTGAAAGAGTAAAGATAAGAAAGCCAATGCACGACACTCGTATCAATTCAACAACGAGAACGCGAAGTACAGCGCGGAGAGCGAAGGTTATACCGTTCACGCAATCCTTACACCCCAAAGTATGCTGTTATATCCGTAAATGGTATAGAGGCAGTAGCTAACCCACCTGTTGTTTGGATCTCATTTTCCGATGCGCTCATGTCGTAGCGGAACATCAATTTGCGCTTACTGAATATGACATGCGGATCAATGAACGTTGCACGAAATAGACTTGTTGCCAAAACCTCGCTCCTCCCGTATCCCTTGATCTGGCCGTGAAGGTACCACTGTTCGGCGATTGGCTCTTTCCTACAAGTAAATAAATACATCAGTTCGAACAAATGATAACAAACGAAACTGACACATCGGATTATCCTTAAGTACAATAACCTATTATTCACAATAACCTAATGTACCTAGAAGAGTATAATAGGACTATGATACTTTTACTATTAGGAACTCACGTTTGCCAGTGTATTTTACAATGAACGATCGCATTAGTGCCAGCCGGTAATTCCAAGTCGTGCGGATCAACAGTGAACTTGTCACTTGAACAATTTATGTTACATGAGTTGTCATTACTACCTATTATATATAAATCACAAGTCATTGATAACGTTTCCGGACTCACTGTCGTTGTTCGTGCTTCCCACTTTTCTGGAGAACTTGAGATTCCTCTGTAGTACTCCACAACAACCGATGATGCCTCGTGCCCTTATTCGCTAACATTATCGGTATACTGATAGCCTGACCCCTGCAACATGATAGTATACAAAACAAGACTATATTAAATATTTTGTCTACCCAACAGTACACTATAAAAAAAAGGGTGAATTCATTCACGCAATGGTCCGGTAATGTCACATCAAGGCATTGTAAATCGATCTTCTCTGCCACCCGTACTTCCAGGAAAATCGTCTACTCGTATAGTATTTTTAGCCATGACGTTAAGCGTGATTTTCGCAAACACGCGGATAATCTCTGGTGCCAAATACTAAATTTATCAAGAGCGCGTTCTCTCTCAACTCGCCCACATGGGTAAATTTATGCTATTCATGACAAATTATTTGCAGTGCACTTATTAGTTTACTGATGCAAGCATTAACCATTTTTTTCCTAGCCTGCCATTAGTATGAACGTTAATTTTTAGTGTTGAAATTAAATCATTTAATCAAACCAAACGACGCTTTGTTGTGCTATCTCAATAACATGCGGACAAAAAAGTTTTTCACTTTCACTTTGGACCATCATGTTGAACTGCTACAACGGACTTTTCGAAACATTAAAATGTACTATTGAGGTCTGTTTAGTTATTTTTATGTCACTTTTTGCAAGCGAAGAAAAGAAATTATTCACTGTGCAAATTGAAGCGAAGAATTGAAGATATTTATTTTTCACTCCAAAGCGAACTTAGACGTCAAACTGGGGCCCTCAAATAGATACAAAAGAATTGCGACAATTTCAAAGCATATAGGGTAATGAAATGGTTACAGCGTAAGACTGGTAATTCAAAGTCTCTGGTGGCATAATATTTGTTGAGTATATTTAGAAATTCTTTTTTCAAGCCGAATGGACACCCAACCATGCATATCATTAATTTTATGTGTACGATTGCAAAAATTTAATTTTCGTGGGTGCCTCAATGTGTATTATAGCCATTCTCTACACTACTTATTCTTGCTTATAAGATACTCGCATTGTCAGCAATTTACCTAAAAAGAAGACCAATATCGAATACTGGTACGATGTTCGGATCTAATTCAATGCTGGTTCCAATGCCAACAGCATGGAGAGAACATGTAATGATTCTGCTATTCGTTATTTCGATGTCAACTCTATCCGAATACATTCCGGTGTCACGGAGATAAAGTGTTATTTCCAATACCAGTGACTTGTTTGGCTTCAATACACCGGAAGCTGGACTCACCGTCCAAGGGGAAGGTTTCTTGTGCTTTGCGAAAGATAAGGAACAAATTTTCAACATTAACACGTATTATACATATAGTATTACTGCAGACTGGTAGCTAAGGCAATGCTGTGATTACAAGATATATCTGATTGGAGAAACAGTGGTCAGAAATTTTGTGTCGTTTCGCTAAGAAAATTTTCCATTCTATTACATTTTCTTAACATTGTTGACTATTCGTTCGAAAGTCTGACTTGTTTCCAATGGTGGATATGGCCATGTAGGTATAGCCACAGAGCCGTAAAAAAAAATAATAAAAAAAACCCTCGCAGAAACGTGAAATCAGTATAAAACTGTTTGGCACGTTACTACTTTTCCTCCAGCCACTGGCAATTTGCAGCGTTGGTATTAAGCATAAAACATCATTCACTGCTGTGTGAACAAAAATCAGCTTTGCAGATACGATGTTTTTGTATGGGATTTTTCAGATATCTCCGAGACGTCTTCAAATCGAGTCAGGACGACGTAAAACGTTTCCAACACTTGGGTGTCTGAACTAGTTCGCGGAGGCATCTGAAAGACACAACCTGACTTCCGTGTTATTTCACTTTTTCCCTGTGATAGTATACGCCTGAGAGCAATGCTTGAAAATCTATACTGATATACTGATAACAATATTATAAAGAGGAAAGATTTGTATTTTTGTATTTTTGTATTTGTGTATGTTTGTAATGAATAAACTCAAAAACTACTGTGCCGATTTCAAAAATTCTTTCACCATTGGAAATCTACATTCACCCTGAGTGACATAGGCTATATTTATTGCTAGAAAAGATTAGGGATCCTTACTAAAAACGTCTTTCGTCGCATGCGCTGCGGAAACTATTGATGATAGACCAAAAGTACGTTCTACAATATTAAAGAACACATGAATATCTACAAAAAACTTCGCGATACCATATGTCCGACTGTTATCGTTATGTCGCAATAATTACTCTTTACATTTTAAAAGTTGACAGAAATACCGACCAAAATTAGACCACACCATTCACATAACTGCTGTTTAAATCCTTATCCAAATAAATCATATTGTTTTCAAGACTGTTTCAATTCTTACTTAAGATTACTTTTTGAATTGTTATTACGAATTTCATAAGTCATAGAAATAGAAAAAATAAACGCTGTCGCGTTGTGCATGTTATTCATATTTTTTTATCAATCCTTTTCCAAATAAATTATTTTGTATTGAAAATCGTTTCGACACCTGTAGCTTACTTCTTGAATTTTTCAAATCGCATACTCCATTCAAAAGATATTAGGAATTTAAAAAGTCACAGATCAGCCACGACACGGCGCGGCAGCGCCTTTTCTATGCTAGCCTGGCATTGCAGCGGTGCGGCAGAGGGGCGGGCACATCTATGAAATAGGTAGCCGCGCGGCTCATTCGCGCAACGGACGTAACCGACATTGAACATTTTTTGACTACTTTAATTGCAATTTTTTTTTGGCCAAGTTAAAAAGTTCCTCTAAGAACTAACTATAAATTGTTTATTCACGCTTTACTGTCTATTATTTCTATGATTGTAAGTATAAATAGATAATGTGGTACTGCGTTTAAAAAAATATAAAAATAAAACAACAACAAAATATAAATAAAGGGTAAAAATATAAAAAATATCTTATGTCCACCCGTGCGAAGCCGGGACAGGCCGCTAGACGTTGATAAAATTACAAAACTTGACTCCTCTGGATAATGCACCTCGACCTCGGACTTTAGATTGCATATCTGCCGGATGAACCGTTACATCGAAATCGTTTCTGATTTTGATGAAGAAATTCTCAGCAACTTCCTTACAGTAAAATTACAATGAACGAAACATAATCAAGCGAATCGAATCCAGGTACGAGCGTTGATTTGTCAAGTGTAACGGAAAATCACTTGAGAGTTGTTCTTTCTCTTGGTTTCAGATCAAAATTGCCTGTCTATAATTTTGCTTACAACAATTCAGTAAAATGTTATCAACTATTGAGAAGGGCCTGGCTAAAGGGCTGGCGCGTCATGAAAATTGATTGTCAGTTTTCATTCATGACCTGCGACATCAAGAATGATAAATCGTTGTGCCAAATGTATCTATCGAAACATTTTAAATTCAACTTACAAGCGCTGCGACGAATTGCGCGACGATCGGTGCGTCGCTGAATAAAGTGATTGTCCTTTTAACTGGTTCAAGAAGTCGGACCTCTCCCCAATTGACCAGCATCGGTTGTACGGTGACGACGGGGCCCTGCCCATTGCATATGACAGAACAACACTGTGTGTGACTTCTATCGCCGAAGGCAAGTAGACTGAAAATGCATACAGTCACGTGTGTGTAAACTTTACAAACGATAATACAGATGAGCGTATTCAACCGTAAAAGCAATCATTCCTTACACCTCATGAATAATCTTTGACGGAGAATAAGATGACCGGATCTTAGCTAACGTTGAAACCTGCATATTAAATTATACAACTCTCTACCAGGCTACAAATCAGCAGTTCAATTGCCATTCGCTTACTACCTGACCCTTGTTTCCGTGCACGAGAGCAGTGCGCGGACAGAAATTACCAGAAATTTGTTATTCTCCTGTACGTTTTAATACGGCTTTTTGTTTTTGCTACGCGAATCTACATGTAATTTCAATCGGGGTCGGAGAGTCCTCAATTACCGGTATATGAGGAACGACCGACCATACCCGGGCAGCTGTGCAGTTACGATTCCATATAAGTATTTCAAACATGAATTACCTCAATTGCAGTTTCTGTCTACCCAAGGCAGTTGTGATAATCTTCACAGATATGGATGTCCATTCATGTGGTTTCAAATGTCCCTGGTACGCTGACAAAGAGTACATTATCGTCGAGCTTGTCGTTACCTGGTGGAAAACGTTATTCTCTTCAATGGCATGAAGAAATTCTTTTTATACATAGCTGTCATACCTACGCGCAGATCGAATGTGTATTGAATCAGTGGTGTACGTTTAGTATCATAGTTTTTCGAGTGCAGTGTAGATGGGGTCACTGACGGATTTTATAGGTATGTATCTGAGAATTCGGAGAGTGAAACCGAAACCGACGAACACCCTCTAGTTTACCCACATAATATATAATTACATAGGGGAGAGCCGGGCAGAATTGGCCCTAACGGGTGAATTGTCGATAACGCTTAAAATGTATTTTTAGGTCAAAAATTAAAAAATGGCGTGGTCGAAATTAGTCTTAACGTTATTCCGCCCTCAAGGGGCCCATTTTTCCCGCCTCTCCTCTACTTGCATTGCGAACTGTATTGCCTTGTGCGTATACATACACATTGGAATATGACATTTGCAAATTGTACAATTCACAAATGAGGCTGATGAAGTTGAAATCGCTACATTATGCGGATTCGAAAAACGTTAGACCGACTCAGCTACCCTGCAGAAGCAGAAAACAATCACCGATTCCTCACGCATGTCTTTAGATGACTCCCAGTCTTTTCAACGATTTTCAAACAGTTTTACGTGATCGAGTTTGGTGATGAACTTTCAATTTTGCCAATCCTATTCGAGAGTTGTTAAATTTTTGTGGGTCCAGAGCAGGAGTTTTTGATCGGCGAGCAAATATGAGTGGTCGAGGAAAATATCGGCGTTGAATGCCTACGGGTCCGATCTATGTTACGAACGCGTTAAACAAGTCAGCAAACAGTGTAGGAAACACCACACAGATTTACCAAAACTTAGCAGCGTGGACATATTTTAATGAGTCGTGAAAGGTATCTGAGCCATTGACTCCACAACAATCGGTTTAAATTGCAGCTGAACTATAACGAGTTGTATGAGTCGGTTATAGTCATGATTTGAATCATTGAGAATTCCTGGTGCCCGTGCAATTGATGCATTGTTCGCCTAAATTTCCCCCCAATTTGGATAATGGGCTAAAGAGGAAATGGCAGGCTTCTTACCGGCTGTGGGGGTAAGTAAAAGTATGCCTCGACATCAGAATTATTCTCAACGGTTATGAATCTGGTGTACGGAAAATTGACGAAACAGAACCTGAAGTGTATTTCACTGGGTTTTACAGTCAGTGAAGCTACTTTGCTGCTGAAAATTATGGGCAGCGTGACGGGCACTGAATCGGAATCCCACATATCTGCCCTGACAGCCGTCTGACCAGATCTAACTATATTTGGCGTATACGATATCTGCAAAAGATACAAATAATATTTGCTTTTATTTGCCTAGATGTATACATTGGCATAGACCACGGTGTAACGAATGTTATATCTGAAAGTTGGAGTTGACTGGAGAGCGGGAGACTTGCATGTATTGCCAGGGTCAATCCGCTGCAGGATCTAGTGTACGTGCAAGGTCGTTCATGCAAGAATCCTGGTTCACAATTAACTCCATAATATAAACCTCGCCATCACGTAACATTAACGATACGCGCTTGTATCTAGGATGTGCATACCTTGATCCGCTGAAAGCTGTTGGGTGCAACAACACCTTCACTGGGTACTATAGTAAATTCTTTGGGATTAGCGATTGGCACCGGTTTGATGGCACTACGAGCGAAATCTTGGTACGTTAACGATGGTTGTGTGCCGTCGTGCGTGGTCGTTAGACAAAAGGTCACAGGTACAAGCGAGGAATTGTGAAGGCAGACTTCACGTTTCGTCGCGAAACCTTGAAAAATTACTATGCCTTTTACTATTTTTACTAAATTACTAACATGTATAACGATAAGTCATGCTGTACCAATAGACTCCAAGCGACTAGGCAACCTATTCCGTCCATGCATATAGGTATGATATACATATACGTGTGTAAAATCGATTCTGACCTCCCTCGATTTGGACGGGTCAGAAATAAGGTTGGCTTCGGTACCCTCTAACCAATGGCAGTGGTGCATCGAGTCTACGCGACGTGTGTTATTCAATTAATTGGCATATGTTGGATGCCAGCACTGCCAACCTTATTTCGGAGTCATTAAAACGAGGGGGGAAGGTCAGAATCGACTTTCCTCGGGTGTACACTGGATATACATGTAGAGCTCACGCCTCTTACCCAATGCCGTCGTACCGAAATCAAGGCTCTGTTTGTCAAAGTGCAGTGTGGGGCAGATCACGGATCCTCTGAAATATTTTCATACAATATTACGTACTTACAATATGCACGGTTTCCAAACTAAACAAAACCAAAGTGACATGTTTGAACTGTACGTGTCAACATGCATAGTTCGTAAAGAACAAAGTTCCAACATCGAGTTGTAATAGCGTCGAAACGGTGACAATAAATTTATTCCCAAGTAGAACCGATTTCATCACAGAAATATGAAATTTGGCCTAAACTCGATTCAGATTTCCCCTAAAATTATTTCTATTATTATCTATGCTGCCATCTTAAAATTTACGATCTATTTAATGATAGCTCTTTATGATGGTACAAATCCGGCATGAAAACTGAAGGGCAAACTCACAGAAAACATTGACGTGGCTAAAGTTCTGTCCGTCTCACTTTAGCTTGTTATATCCTTACACAATGTAATTACTAATTACTACAGTGAAATTTCAGCATACTTGATAGTCAACGAAATGACCTCGAGACTTTCTTTAATAACGAATTCGATCTTCTCGAGGAAAACGCCATTACGGTTCGACGATAAAGAAATATCAAACGACTTGTATTCTCCAGGTTCAAGTTTCACTTGTGCGGGGCTCACTTCGATCTTACCACCGAAATCGAGGGTCCTTGGAGCGTACACCAACGTACCAGGAATATCGCCTTTATTCCCACAGATCACCTATTTCACAACGATAATAATATTACGAATCATCACTGAACGAGACGTTCTGACGAAACTAATTTTCACCAGCATGCCACTGTGCCCACCGCGCCGCGAGGATTACGTGAAAGAGGTCCTTGGCGCTGGAAACCATGAAACTGGGGTTCAACGCTCACCGCTCCAAGTTTTCGATTCGCTTTATTGTACTATAACGAGTAAGACGAAAGTGAGAAAAGTGATGCGTACCAGATCGCAGGAATAAATATACCATTCGTATATATAATACATAGGTGCAAGAAACGTTTTTTAATCCCACCCACAACTATGATTGAAATTATGTTAAAAAATACTAGCCTAATCGGACCAGGCTTTTACTTGAGGGTCTGTGGTTTGAACCGTACAGGGTCAAGTTCCGTTGCTAGAGCTAAGGTCCTTTTGGTCTGCAGCGCTAGGGCTCGGCTTCACCGAATCATCACAGTATACAGGTACGGTAATATTCATTAATGCCTGCCCATTTTCCGCCAACTTTTTTTATGCTACAATGTGCTCAGTTATGACGCGCACGTCGGCTGCATTAGTCATATGTATAGTTTGCCGGAAGTGGGCAGACATTGATGAATATTACTGTACATACCGAATGCATGGCACAGTGTACAATACTGTATTATATGTATAAGAAAAAAACCTGTTGGATTTACATCTGCAACGTTGATTCTATGGAGAACGCTTTTTTGGTGTAAGTATTACAAGGATTGCCGTGGGAATTACTTACTAGTACGTTGGCGTTACATTCACGAATGTTCTTTAAAATTGTTAAATACCGCAATCCTAGTAATTTGTACTCCGTAAACGCGCTGTCCACATAATTACTGCCGCACCTGAAAGTCTAACAGATTTCTTGTCCGGGCAGGTTTGAAAGTTTTAAAGCATATGCATTTCGAAATTGCTCTAATTCTACAAGAACCGTATACATTATCCGTGTCATAGTACCTCGAAGTGATGATTGGAGCACAAAAATATGGGTCCCACGTCGGCACAAGTCACATTCAATCTGACCAATGGGCCGATGCAAGTTCCACGTAACCTGGTATGTATACGATTGAACCGGGAATAGCATGAAATTTAATTGTCGTAGTGATATATCAATATGCGAGTATCAGTGTACGATTCAATAGTAGTCATTGATAATCTCACGTATGCTAGAATTAATGAAACTTCTTCAATATATGGGATAAATTTACTTGAGGCAAATCCTTTCTTCAGTGCCGGTGATCTCCAAGTATGCTCTGGTTTCAATTACACCAACCTCATCCGGTTCAAATATGAGTGTAATATCCGCCCCGCTGTGTGGCCATATTTGTCCTTCCTTGAACGGCATGCGTAGGTATAATATTATGCATAAATATAAACGTGCAGATGGACTTCTATATGTAGTGATACATATACACCGTTCATCTGTACTCACAGAGTATACAGTTAACATACATTTCGATAATGTTACAAATCTATGGGAGAACTGTTCCTTTCGCAAACTTTGTCAACAGAGACGGCGAAAAATGAGGTAGCGAGGAAAGAGAAAGAAACGAATAATTGTCGCCCTCATACATGTACAAATCATACCTACACCGCGTCGTAAGATCAGTCGGTTTAGATAAATCGAGTGCAATCGCGACCCGCTAAACGAGATGTCAGTCATTGAAACTGGTATACGGACGTATGTCAGTCGATCCGTAAGCAGAGAATTTTTTCCCGCCGCGACATCAACGATTGAACCAACTGCTGTGTATAATATGGTAAAGTGCTCTCCCTCGCTTGTAAGAAATTTTTAATGTTGGGATTGCTTGGATCCCGGCATTTATAAAATACAATAGAATAAAATTGCGAAGGTTTCAAAACTAAAAGTTTCAACGTGGGTATTGTTGATAAAATTTCAACAAACACCACGTATGTGGTTGCTGAAGAAACCAAAGTATTGGGAAAATATAGGTTCGAACTCACCGACGGAATCAGACGGTAGGAAGGATGATGGAACGAAAATGTTTGCTCCGTCAAACAGGACAACTGGTCCGTGTAAACACGTTGGCAAGCCAGTTCATGAACCAGAGCATCGCAAATGTTGTAATGGTCCAGGTCGACGTTCCGTGAAATCTCCATGTTTTTCAACATCTCGAAAGATCTTTGATGCCTATTGGTTTAACGTAAGATAATGCATATATATAATAAGTGTATTTGGATGTTACACTAGTGCATAACGTCTGCCGAAATATCCTTTCATACCTATCGGAAATTATCGGTGAAATTTTTTTGTTTTTTCAATATCCCTCTACGTAAATAGTTCATAATTAGTGAAATGAGTCAGGTGTGGCTTTTTGTAGCTTCGACCCTGTTGCGAGTTACGACAAGACTTCTTCCACTTTTCTATTATATAAGAACTCGTAGCTAGCCATACGGAATTTATATCCTGATTCTGAATGGTTTGTTGGAGAGCAATTTGAATATTACTACGGTTGCGTAATTGCATGTGGTATACGTGGCTCGTAACGCCACTTGCAATTTCTATTATACCAAACAACGATATCCTACAGGTATAACTTGGCAATTCGACAGCTACAAAGCCCAAGCACATGCACGCATCTGCAACGTCTTTGCAGGTAATGTGCCCGGGGTGCGTCCCCCTTCGGAAAGGGGCCGTTCAAATAACACGTAACGCAATATTGCGGGATTTTAGATTTCCCCGACTCTTCGTAAGAGCTTGTAACAATCCTCAACTCCCGGTACAAAAAATGTGTAACTAACCTAGAGCCCCCCCCATTTTACCCCAAAAAAGGTGAAATCGAAACGACTAATGGGAATGAAAACGAGGCGACAATTTTACCGTCTTATGAAAGTTGTAGATCATTAAAAAAAAATCATAGTGAAGCTGGTTCTTTTTACTTTGAAACGTCACCTGGATAATTAATTCACTTCTCTTTTGGTCGCAATATCTAACTTTTTATATCCTGATCGGGAATTCGAAAAAAGATCGCGAGCTTTTAGATAGGACTGCATAACACGTAATTACCCTGCGGTGGAAATCGGTGGATGCTGATCTTTACTAATCTGCGGAGTATAGTTATTTACATAGCTAACTTTTCAACGCGTATTCAATACTACAACGCAATTAATACTTGCATGCCACATCTATGTTTCCGCGATATACATATAACTTGCCGCACCAGGGTCTGTGGGACCCCACCTGATTCTCGCTTGCATGCCACACCTATCGTTTCGGGATATAGGTAATAGAAAAAATTTTTTCTCAAAATACGGGAGCTTAAGCTTCTACTTCGGGGTTTCTGAGACCCCATGTATGGCATGCGAGGGTTAATTTCAAGCCGCAAACTATTGATATGTAGCATTTTATAATTGGGTGCGAAATTGTCGTGCCAAAAGTAAAAAAAAAATTTTTAGCTCGCGATAGATATTGCTTTCATCATATCGATAGGTACACAAGGCTGCCCCGTGAAGTTTTATAATTACACTTCTCGTTCCAACTGATCTCTTCTACGTTCCGCGTATTGTGCCCATTGAAAGTTTAAGATGTAATCACTGCTGTTACGAATAGTAAAAGTAGTCGATGTTGTCAGTCCGAAGTACGTTTCTTTCATCACAATCGTTGGTTGCTCGAGCGTTATAACGCAAGACGTAGCCGTACCGCACAAATCAAGACTAATGATTTCACCTGGAAAAAATTATAAACCTGGCCTGAGCTGCAAACTTTCATATATTGATTGAATCCAAAGCGTGTCCAAGGTCGAGAAGGCATGCACAGCCTGCAGTTAAGTTAAATAAATTATGATATTACTATGTCTTAATATACGACTGGCAATAATGAATATCAGACATCTGTAATGTAATGCAGTATTTGCTGAGTGGGTTTAACAATATCCAATACCTGTGTCATATGTAACAACTAGGCTATCTCTAAAATAGCCACTTTTCTCGGATAAGAAATTAACCGTCACTTGCATAGCTGCTCCTTCGACGATATTTCCTTTTCTCGGGTAAACCGTGAATGGGCTGTAAATGTCATTCAAAAATTTGGAAATTGAAGCAAAAATGATATTTGACTGTCCCTCGGGAACCCTAAATTCACCACCATTAATAGTCTCTGCACTCAAGATACGTTAGAAAACAGAAAAGCAAGAATTAAAAGAGAATGAAAGAGGGAAAAAGAGAGGGGGAGAGGTAGAAGAGAAGGAGGGAGGGGTAATAGGGTGGGTACTGTGTACAATTATCATGTTCGATGTTTCCTCGCTATGTATAAATGAACACCTCCAAAAGTTGATTCTAAAACGGAAGTAGTGTCTAGGGTAGGTACTAATTGATTTGGGTTGGTGTTGTGGTGAAAATCAAAAGCGCCTGTTTTCAGTGGTTTCTACATAGTTCATACTGCGATAGCATCTTAAATCAGTATCCCAGAAACTATGTACTTCCATTTCAAAATCAGAATCGATCCACGCAGGTGTACACGTCCATACATACACCAATAACGTACCTGTTTGTGGTAAGAGAAAAGGCGGCAGGCACGTCGCTGATATTACGTACGAGTAAAGATCTCGAAGATAGGGCTTTCACCGGCGTTTTGGGTAGATCGATAGCGTCGGGAAAATTCAGCAATGGTCGAGGTCCAATTGCTAAGGCCAATAAAACGTAAATAATCGCTGACGGGCGAAATATCTAATCTCTTATAACGCCAATTGGTAAGACTGCATTAATAAATGTACGAATGGAATTACAGGTCCTCAATTTCAGTTCTATACCGTTATTATTATTATTATACATTGACGGTGGGATTTCTTTCCAATTTTATGCATTCGATTCATTTTACCAAGTGCAATATTTAATTGATGTTAGTCTTTTTTTTCCCCCTTTTACTCTAACAAAAAGGTATATTCAATTTTAGAGAACTATTCAATTCGCATCATTTCCGTTAATCGTATGTAATTTCTCGATTATAGGTGAAACCTGTAGTTACACAGGTATATCCACGGCGTATTTTTAACCCGTGGAAGAATATAATATTGCAAGAAGGTTAAATAGATCTAATTGTTGAGATCTCAACTACAGAAGAATTACTATCAATTTTTACCTAAAATGGGTATCACGAACACGTCAGAACCCATAGAAAAAGTTGCCTGGTGCTTGTAATCCCGTCTCTCCTCTGGATAAAATTTGACATCGTAAACGGCACTTATTCCTGGTGCTAATTTTTTCCGGTACATTGCATCACGAGACTCGACTCTGAACCACGGACTCTCTATTCGATTCATCTTCAAGTATTGCGAAACCTGTGACATCACAAGAGCCATCCATACTTAGCTAGCATCACTTTTTCACCCCCTGGACCCGCGCCTGTGCGGTAGTGTAGTAGTTGGTCTTAATACACGTATGGAAATGTAAGAATGCATTCGAACAAAAATCGATCAATTGAATTTGCAATCTATTATTAGGTTACATATATGTACCTCAAAGTAATCTACTAACGATACAATGATGACCTCATATCTAGCTCGCGATTATGATCACCTCTTAGGGTCCACTATTTATAAATTATAGCTAACTATGCCGGCTAATGTTCACAGCCAATGATTATTGGATAGCGAAGAACAAGCATAGCGTGAAACCTCTAAATGTAACGATATTCTGAATTCTCGATAGAGGTAAAATAAAATTTCAGGTCGACAAATTTCAAGTTGGATCAAATTTTTTATTTCGACACTTTTTGAATGTGGACCCGAAAATACGCAGAACAAAGACTGATCGCAAAAGAAGCGACTTAACGAAGTTGCTCAATTAATCACTAGTTGTTAAAACGGATGGTCCTTTAACATATCTTTATACTTTTACGCATGACGTTCGAATTACATTAATATTTTGGGCATACAAAGCGAACACATTGAAATGAACGGCGCGTAGATTTGAATAACCACTTCTACCGAATTGAATACCGGCCCTTGTTTCTGATGAAGAAAAATTTCGGAAAATCAGATGTCAACATGTGCTTTTTTCAATTCTGATAGACAGAAAACAGACGGCAAAACGCTAACGTAAGCAAAATTTACCATCAGATTGCCAGAAATTTATTGCCCTTTACAATTCCACCTAATTGTATATTTGCGGTTTTCCCGTATGTTGCCTCATTTCTCTGCGATCTATTTGTCCTCTAGATTATTTCACTCAAGGTGCTTTGCATAAAACATGTGGCTACTATAGAAATAGTAGTATAGTTTAGGTGGAATCTGTGCAGTTATCTGATACTTAACCGAACATGTGCGTTTATGAAACACATATAGTCAAGTATGCAATTATTGTGTATTTCGGAGATGACATACAGCGCTCGAAAAGTCAACTTCCAGAGCAGGTGTTGTAAAAATACACTTAACTATACTGCAGCGCTTACCGAGGTAATGTTTTTGATGGTCACAGTTACAGTGTAATTACTCCCAGGAGAAAACTGTTGGAATACAACGATGCTGGGGATAACACGAAAGGGAACATCCGAGTGATCAGCATTCAATTCTTTTTCATGCTCTCGCTTTATTAAACTCTCGGTACGCTCCTCCGTTGTCAATAACATTTGCTTTACGTAAGAAGAGGGTGAGATTCGGCGCTGCAAAAGGAAAAAGTCATCTCGTTCTTCAACAAGTCGATCGTACTTTTACATACCCGCGCCGAACTTACGGAAACAGACTTGTTTCTATTCTCACTATCCAGGAGGACTGTGAATATCTGTACATAGTCGGCAATTCTTTGTTCCTTCTCGGGCGATGATACAAGTTTATTCTTAATAAATTCCATTTCCTCCCAGGTTTAATCGCCCAGCAATAAATATGTCAATCAATCCAACCCACCATTGAAGGCCACGAAATAGGATTAGAAATAAAACACAATTCATTTTTCTCTTCTTTTTTTTTTTTTATATTCACCACTTGGGCATCCATCAAAACAATGAACCAGTTATAGCCGAAAAGCTTATCGTTTGTTTATAGAAGGCACGACGATGAAATAATCTAACTTTTAAATTAGCTTTACCTTGACGAACGTCGGGGTTAGCAAACGCAGTTTCGAAACCGAAAGTATGATTGAGCTCAAAATCTTAGTGCCACATCTTCGCGATAAGAACAGCGAACCACCCAAATTTCACGCGAATCGGTTCTTCCTACAAAACAAAGTTCAATCGCGGTCCAATAAATCACTTCCATTTTGCCCACCATTTTCTGACTAACAGAAATTGCGAGCAGTTTTGAACACACATAAGTAGGTAGAAATTAAGAGATAATACAATATGTAATAATAATGAAAATCATGGCATTTTCATGACTCGTAGTGTGAATTTCTGACGAACAGATTATTTAAATTGAATACTACGGTAATTATCAGTAAATTTACACTAAGATTCGACTGCTTGTATGACGTAATTAATAAGTGCTTCATAAAAAATTGGGTACCTTGTAATAATTAGTTACAAAACTATCGGCATATTATTATAATAATTGCACCATGGATTTTCTATAGAAACGACATTATTACAGTTCTTAGCTTGCTGCACCGGGTTCACTTTCTGTAAGATTTCCCTAGGATTTCGCCTCTACTATTAGTCGAAAACTGGGGAAATTACATACGTTGTGCACGTGGGATTTTCAACACTTGTTAACAAAACCAACGTAAAAAAGTGAGATATACGCGAAAAGAAGTTAGTCATCTCTCCGCTCATTTTTGATTGTTTTTGAAAAAAAACATAAAAAATCTTGTTCTGTTCGCAGAAATTATAACAATCCGATAGAGAAAAAAAAACTGATGTTCAATTATTAATTTGATGACTGCAAATTTCGTTTAATCAGAGGGTTGATACATCGCTTATAACATTTGCTTGAGTAATTGTAGACTTACACCAATCTTTGCATGCGTACCGAATTAATCAGAAAAATGTCGCTGACCTGAAAAGTACGCGTTTCCTAACCGACAGACCGGATTAAGGTAATGCGTTATTCGTAACAAAAATTATTGCTGCAAAATAGTGATTTAGAATAGAAATTTATAAATAACTAGCAGCCCATCCCGGCTTCGCACGGGCATATAATAATATTAGGTAATAATATAAATGTTATTTTTTTAGAAACTCACTGTAAACATTGTGTATTTTCTTTTATTATATTATTATATGCCCGTGCGAAGCCGGGATGGGTTGCTAGTTATGCTGTTAAAATGTAGCTTATATGACACGTTCGTAGATTTACCATAGCAGCGTCATCTATTGATTACTTACTCAACCCAGTCGAAAGGTATCGACATCTGTTAGAATCATTCGGAGTTAACAGATAATTGTGACTGTCAAATAATAACAGACAAATAATTAGCAATATATTATAATTGCGACTATAATTTGAGATTTAAACTATCCTATCTCTCAAGTTGGATCGAACTGCACATGGTGTGCGTATTTTATTATAATCGGTTAAGTGGTTTAGGAGTCCATTGAGGACAAACATCGTGACACGAGATTTATATATATTAAGAAGACAAGAAGATAAGATAACGTAAAGTATTAATGGTATTTTAAAGTCATCATACGGATTGAACGACTTGGTTGTTATGTATTGGTAAAGTTTGAAAATGCTGCATTTATTGTATAAAACGACACCTTCATTAAAGGTAATAATGTTAAGGTACCGAAACATTGGTTAAAAAATCACTACTTTGCAACTTTAGAATATCTTTGACGGAGTCGAGTTTTCATAAATTGCTACTACGTGCTGCTTCGTCACGATTTACCGTATTACAAACAATTCTGAAATTGCCAACAACGACTATTTCTAAAATCGCATGGTTATATCAAAGTTACGAACTTCAACGTCATTAATAATGAGAACCCTTATGGGACAAAATGAGTAATAAATATTACACCTGTAAATCGAGTAACTATATCTTTTATTTACATTAACTCATATCCCCTAGATAAATACATTCTTGCATACATACATTTGTTAAACTGACAGGCGGATATAAAACTTAAAATTTGTAAATATACACAATTTACAGACACCAGGGCAGTAACTGTAACAAAAAATATATGTAGGTGTATTCAATGTGGAACCCTTCTTTTTCAAATTGATTTTTTTACATTTAACGGTAAGAAACGACTCTGCTACAGTCGTAACTGAGCTTACTGGCGCTTTGCATAACATACCCTAATTGTAAGTAATTGGCCCCTCGGTACATACATTATTAATCGTATAACATTATCTATTCGTCATGTGTTATCAGTACCTGTTTCCTGCGCTATGATTTTCTGTCACGTGACCATATCTTCCCATTGCCTATTTTTGTGAGGGTGAAAACATACCCGCACATAGATGTTATAACATAATGCGCGCACACCGGTTTTCAGTTGATGGGAACAAAAAAAAGCAAAAGGTAAACTTATCGTTCCTATCACAACAATAAGCCCTCCTAAATCGATGCCTACATATTTTTTATACTTTGTGTGTGTGTGTGTATGCAATACCGGAAATGTGAGCATTTATTGGGCTCGTGGAGCGAATTCAAGCTTACCAATAGCGCTCTGGTATACATTGCAACCTTGGACCTATACATATTGTACATATATATTCTTTACGACAGAAGGTTTCCTTGGAACCCAGAACCGGGGAATCTGCCTGTCAAGAAACTGTAGCGAAAACTTGAAAAACTGCTATAATACCTATGCTCCATAAGAGTTATGTTTTTCTAGAATATATGAAGACTGAACTATCGGTTTCATCGCAAATAAATAATGTTTTGGAAAAAAAAATAACATCAATTCTTCGAGTACTTAACTGCAGTGATCAGATAATACATAAGTTCAATAACATGAATCTTCTCTGAGTGTGCTGACTGATGTAATTGTAAGCACTACATCTTTCTTCTCATCGTATATCAACCATAGCTGAACGCGTTAGTACCGAACTACTGCATTCCATGCCGTTTAGCAATTGATTACAAGTGAAAGTTAGTACTTGTAATTTGCCAAGTTAGAGATAATTACTGCGACGAAAAAAAATTGTCTGAAATCTATTTTGTGTGGCTATTTGTTATATCACTGATTGATTAGGCCAATTTTTCCGTGTGCAGTAAATTTCATTGCAAGTGGAAATACTATAACTTCTCGATACTAATACTTGAGTTAGACCTCAATTCTGCGTGCAGAAGTAGGACCTTGTTTCTCAAAATCAAACACCAGGAAACAAGAAAAGAGTAAACCTAGAGGCTCAACTGCAACTACATACTGCAACGCCTTGTTAAGAAAAACGAAAAGAGGCATTCAAATAAGAAAAAAAAAAAAAAAGGAGATGGTTCAAATTCCCCTTCCCAAAGTAGTGAAATCTATTACCGTTTACTAAATCGCCGCGACATCTCCTTTTGCTCTCGATAGCATCATAAATCAGACTGTGTTTTAGTTCTCTTCAGTACACTATACCGGGAGTTTTCAGTGAAGGGTCCTGACGCGAACGTTGTTTCGCTGGCAGATAGGCAACAGGAATTACATCTTATACACTGTAAGGGGAAAGGTCCGTTTGGACCTTTCACCAGCGTTATTGGACACTAAAATAATCGGAAGCTAGATTGGACACAGACCGATTGGACACTAGCGGTATTGCAGACACGGCCTCAACGGGTCTCAAAGATTGCATGTATATATTCAAATGCTCGATTAAATCTAAAATTGTCAGATATGGCAAAGTAATGCTGAAATCCCATTTTCAAACTTCGAAGAGAAGAATCTTTGGTTCTTCGTAGTCAGTTTGAAAATGGGACTCGAGCATCACTATCTCATGCACGTCTCACAATTTTGGTTTTAATCGAGCATTTAAATATATTTATTCAATCTTTGGACCCGATGGGGCCGTGTCTGTAAGACCGCTTGTGCTACCTGGTCCAATCGAGCTACGCCCAAAAGGGCTCGTATCTAATCGGAGCCGTGTCAAATCGGGCAGTATCCAATAAATATCATGTACAATACAGATTTCGATAATTTTTGGTGTCCAACAACGCTGGTATCCAATCAGGGTTCACCTTATCACCTCAAATTAAGTGCCTCAAATATAACTTTGGTTGCCTATCTGCCGACGAAAGCTCAATTGCGTCAAGAGTCCTCACCGAAAACTCTCAGTGTAATCTCACTTCTGAGCCCGAAGGGGTTCACTTTTTAGAAAATCCAAAAATAAGAAAAAAAAAAAATAGAAAACTGCGATCATCACTGTCCACGCCTCAATCTGCCAGGCTTCTAACTTCTCACGATTTTTACTACAGCAGTTTAGATTTTCTATGAAAAGGGAAAGCCTACCAAAGCAATGGTGTTGGCATTTGACAAGGATCAATTTCTGTTACTAGGTAGAAAATGGCCCTCAGGGATTCCTCCATTACCGATCCGTCATTTGTTATTTTACACACGGAATACCAGTCTGAGTAGAACGACCGATTCTACAGAAATTCGTTCTACAGGGCAAATGTTCTACAGAATATGTTCTACAGACCCGTTTCTACAGAATTTCTTCCTACAGAAAGGAATTCGAGATTCACATCAGAAATAATACTCCATGAATTGTTGTATAGGAGAATTGTTCTACAGAATAGTTTTCTACGGAAGATTTTTCTATAGAACAGTTTTCTAATTTCACACATCCGACACAATACCCGTTCGACACAACACACATGCAACACGCATATAAATTCAAACCACATAATTTCAATTAAATTAGATCAAATTGAATTAAATTACAATGTTTTTAACAATTCGACGATTGCTCTGATTTTGTGTTGCGTTGAACAGAATCTCTAGCCAAAAATTGTGGAAAAATATATTGTAGAACAATTTTTCTGTAAAATTATACTCTGTAAAAGAATTTACTGTAGAAACAAGTTAGTAGAACATATTCTGTAGAACACTTGCTCTGTAGAACTGATTTCCGTAATATCGAACCGCGTTCGTTTGAGTATGTCATATTTACAACTACACACAACTGTGACGTAAACTTGAAACTCTATATTAAATAGTATACGAGAGTCACCTAACACAAATAGAGCTATCCTATTTTCTGTGCTATCGCTTGTCGTGGGACTGACGGCAAAACCAAACCAATATTATAAGTGAATGCGCAGATATGTTATTGGTCTGGCTTTTCTTTTCATGCAATATTTTTTGTCATTCAAACTATCTTCGTACATACAGGTACATCAATCGTGGCATATATCGTAAAGAACTTGTTCATGGTATATCCACTGTTAGTACGAATTGTTCGTTCACCCAATTTCACAAGGAATAAGTTTATCACATTGAAAACAAGAATGGCAATTGTGCCTCTTGTCGTGGAGTTTAGATATTTAGCTAAGCTCAAAACCTGCACCTGCTTGTATAGCGTATAGAAGCTTTTCCCTTAGTGTCCTTTCGTCAGGAAATTCCGGAAGTTTTAAAAGGTTCATGCAGGTGCTCGAAGTCGGAAGCCGATCGACGCTACCTGCGTGTTGAATGCAGAAAGGTGGATCAAGTTCCTGAAAACAAAGAGATGACCATCATTATTCGGTTGGAACCGATTTGAGAAGCTCAATGTAGAAACACCAGCGTTTGTACGAGGCACAAGGTAAACCGCAAAAAATCTTATCCGGGTGTAGTTAACCCGAGTTCAAACCTTAGGTAGCCGGTTCAGCGCCTGAACGGTGGGACCCGTGGTAAAATTACTGTGAGTCGCCGCTCAGGTCTTCCTCGACAGGCTAATGATTTGAGCTCAGACCCTCCCATTTCACAGTCATGCACGCTACGCTACTACAGTCACTTTATTTAGTATCAGTATCGTTTAGTTTCTTTCTCGTTTCATCATACCTTGAATCCAAGCAGTGGTGGTCGACTGCAACTTGTCACAAATTTGAGCAGTTGACTTCTCTGTTGGTCCGTGAATTCGTCAGCAATTTTCCAAAAGGAAATTATTGTAGGGTGATCGGGGGTATACCCTCCGGTATAGTTTGTATGTAGTTTCAAGTCGCGTACATCGACAGGTATCTGTGCACCGGAGATTAAGACCTGTAGTTCTTTATTATTGAACATTTGAAGCCAGTCGAGGGATACGACATTACTTATGCCCTGCTTGAATGCATAGCACTGGGCTCTTATCTGTTTGTTTAATTTGTAGTCAGCCATTAAATGGATGTATTCTATCCGATTGTGCGAAGTTACTGTGACGTTCGCTCCTCCAGGCTTGAGCTCGTCAATGCGCCTCTCCCCAAGTTCATCAGATAAAACTGTAAAGTCTAACCCCAGTTCGGTAACATCGCCTTGATAACTTTTCAGATACAAGAGATTCCTGTACATTATTGGATCGAGGGAAGCCAAGTGATGAACGTCAACATCGGCTTGCCTGCCGACAATTTTTGATAAAAAAAATTCGGCAAACGGCAATTCAACTAACAAATTCTCGTACAGTGCCTTTCCCAATATACGACCAATGAAGTAGTAGTGTTTTGGAAAATCATCAACAAGAAGGTGCACCGTTGGATTCGGATACAACATGTTGTCTTTGGTCAGCCTGAAAAATCCGCGATTTGGATCAAAGCTGGTTTTTAACAATTCTGAAAGAAACTCTCGGAATAGTCCACCCCCATCTACACCAGCCTCTTCAAGACCAGCTGCGTTCACCAATTGAACCTTCATTTTCAGCCTCAACTCAGACTCGTTCTCTGGTGAAAGTTTGTCAAACGCATCCTCGTACAAGTAATTCCGTCTCACAGCAATCTGTATGTATGGACCCCGCATGAAATTCGTCCATTCGCCTTGCTGTTCCTCTTTGTCGTGATTCAAGAGAGATTGAAATACCACTACACGATCATTGAATGGCACAACAAAGGGTATTTCACGAAGCAGCGTAAGCGTTCGCACTTCCTTTGTCGACCAAGGAGGGCCTTCCTCCAAATCTTCACGAGTAAATGCTCGCAGTCCTTGAAATGGTACATACCCTCTTAATCTGCGACGTCGGAATGTAAAATCCTGTGGTTTGTCCAGTGGTATCACAATGTTCGACGCTATCCAATGGCCTTCAGGGCAAAATTGTTTTCTCAGATCACGAGTGTGAAGTTGCCGCAGCAAACCTACGGTTACTTTGAACAAGTGCACCCACATTTGTGTGTTTTGGTGAGTTTGGGTAGCAGAGGCACCAAGTACTGCAGTTTTATAATCATCTCGTACTGTCGGCCGGGTATCGGGGAACGCGAGCTCGACCAAGCCCAAGCAAACCCCTTTCAAATGAGCAGAAAGTGGCACTAGTTCCACAGTCGTGAATGGCATTGTCTGTTGGCTAGCACCACTTGTTCCAACTTGGGAGCCATCATTGAAGAATTCAGTGTCGTGCAGCGTTGCAATAAGCAGGCTGAAGAGCGAGCAAAAAACTGCCAAAAGTGGTACAATCTTTTTTGTATTATCTGCATCTAGGGCGATACCTCGAGAAACTACTTGGAGTAGAAGAGTGACACCCCCAAACAGGGATGTCTGACGAACAGACATTAGTGCCGTCCATAAATGACGAAGGAACGACGGTTTGAACGCAAGCATGTAGAGTAGTTTATATTTAGGAACAGCCATTTTGTTAGTTATCAAAAGATTGTGGCACAATTGACATAGGGCTTGGAGCATAAGGGGATCCTCGCTTTGATCCACCACCACAAGAATACCTTGTACACGATTTTCTGCATTCAACATTTCTATGCATTTTTGACGTATGTCCGCTTCATCCTGATCGACCATATCAGTGTCTGTGTCACTGTCCGATTCGTCGGTGAAATTTAAACTCTGCTCTATAGGTGGGGAGGCTATTGTCGAACTCAGCGATGCCAAAACTTGAAGGTAGTTCGTCAGAGTGTTCCTTGACCTTCTGCAGGCTGTGGGTGCAAAGATGAAGACGGAGACATTAGCAATGCAATATACACCAAGGTATGGACAACATTTCAAACATATAAAATATCAAATGTACATTTGCATTAGTGTTCATAATTGTCACTGTCAATCTGAATATTATAATTATTGTAATTCTCCAAACTGTGTATCACTTACCAAATCTGACTGGTTCCAGAGATAATATGCTGTACAAAAGGCACAGAGTAGGCTCATTTGCAAGTCTATTTATACAATCGATTAATTGTTTATACGGGAGATTTTGAAATTCTGTCAATGCAGGTAAGACAAGCATCTTAATTGGCTCTGACATTCTTGGCGCAAGAATGCTGTAGCAGAACTCTTCAAGTATCGTAATGGAAAATTTGTTATTCTCTTCCATGGTATGAATAAGTCCAAGCGGTCGTTTAATCATATCCAATAGACATGCCGCCATCGGTGTCGGTGGTACAGGCGTTGCTTCCAACAAAGGAGGCACTTTTTCATCTATCAACCTTCTCAATTGCACAAAGTACTTGTTTTCTGCCAAATATACAAATATGCCGATCAAATGGCGATCTGTTTCTGTCTTTAAAATACCCTCTGTATTTTCTTTCACAGTGAACACTTCCAGGACTCGCAGAGGAACTGCTATAGAACGAGCAGGATCTTGAGAAACCGTGTCAACTATTTTCCGCATTGATAATTTGAGAATCCACCTTAAAAATGGGCAAAAAAGCTGATGGTATTATTTCAAACTCTATAAAACAAAAGTGCTTACCACTCAAAAAAAAGACCAATTTAACAGCAGACGGGGCAAACAAAGCAGAAACATTAAATCACTTTATGGAAACGACATATCTCACATGCATTTTTCACGTATTGGTGCCAAAGAATGTGACTACAAAAATTACAAAAATTAAAGTATTCTCTTCCCTCTGATTTTTTTCGATTCTTTATTCACCTCAATATGCTGAGTAAAACATCACAAGGATGCAATATTGATTTTATAAAAACTCAGATCGCTAAAGTCGTTACACCCTCCTGGCAAATTGGTCTTCGTAGTTGCATTCAAATTGAGAAATTGCTTGTAGCCATAAAGGGACAGTAGTATTTAGAAAAAAATTTCAACCCCAATGACCCTCAATCAGCTTCAAAACGAAAACGCTTGCCAGTTACGCCCTACTCAACTGGTATTCTGCTTTTGAATTAATTAGAGAAATAGTACACTTTATTTCATAAACGTACCGTAATCTCCATGACCACTCTGTAGATATGGTAGTCAGTTCTTTTATGCGTTTGTGATCTTTCAAGACGTGTCTAAGTATCCATAGCAATCTGGATCCATCTAGAGCTTCGTCATAGAAAAATAACAATTGTCTGAGCAAAGGGGAAATCTCTTCCAAGCTTGGCGGATTATTACCCAATGCCTTCTGCGCTACATCAAAGTTGTGCCTTTCATGCTCACGCTTTAATTGTCTAGTTACAAATTGACGAATCTGAGCTTGGATTTTCACAGCGGCGTCATGCCTTTGACGCTGTTGTTCTCGTTTTAAACGTTCCAATTGAGCATGCTGCAGTAGCACAGCTTTTTCATCACGACGGCTAGCACCAGCTAGATTTTGTTGGGGTTTTCGTCTGTAGTCTCCGTCAAAGCTATACATGACGTTACTTCAATCAAAAAAAATTACACGTCCGTTCTCTTGTGAGTCACTTGAAATTCAACAATGAAGACTCCCCAATCGGCCTGAATTCACAGATAGAAACATATTGACAATAGTGAATAATGATAAATGAGATTTAGAAGCATTCGATGCATTGGTTCATTATGATTGGTTGGGCATGAATTTTTTTTCAGCAACCAGCAGAATCCTAACTGACTAAATTATATCCTTTGCAGTATTACAGTCGTGGTATTTTGAACTGTTCAAATTTAGTCCAGTTTCACCTTCGTGAAAATATCTATTGTGAAAAATTATCTGTTCACTAAGTATAAAATTACTCGATTACTTTTCTCTGCGAATTCGGCTCTTTATAGCAAGGTTATGCCCGTATTAATTGATTATTGCCACACTGCGTAACCACGCAACGTCAATAAATTATGCTTGTGTTTAACAATTACGAAATCTAAGGAGAATGTTTCACCACCATTACTCACTTTATCACTAAAAATCACTCGAAATAAATTATAATATTACAATAATGTTACGATTACACGTTAGTCATTGAATACACGCCATATTGAATTGATGAATAATATCACTAGCATGGAGACTAGAGTAAAGGAGTCCGATCTTCGTACACTTGATCCGGGATCAAAAATCCGTACAATAAGGCTTACGCTGGCTGACGCTGAAGGCGCTGATATCGCAAAGATCCGACGAGTGTTGGGCTTATAGCGTTTTCCACTGGTTGCACTGAGTGTGCACTGAGAGCGCACTAGCGGTAGACTCGTATTTCCAGCGTGTTCCACTGGCAGCTCGGGTTCGTAAATTTAGCACTGAGTGTGTAAAATATTACCCTGAAACCGGTAGTCGGTGTCAAAGCAGTGCAATTATGGCTGCCGATCGTGAAAGAGTCGAAATAGATGCTGTGAGAGCTTAACTCTTTTACTAGATCTAATTTCATCTTCGTCTAGCAGTGATGATGACTTGCTGGACCCGAAAGATAGAGGAGAGACTCGCAAAATCTCAAATTTCATACGAGTAATCCACAGCATGTCCGATATCGAAGTATGGATACACATTTTTTCAGCTTTTAGAGGCTAACTGCTAGGTATATTTCAGGAGATTGGGACAATTTGACTTACTGCTCATTAATTTTTATCTTTTCAATTTTTGTTTACCCTGTATGCTCGTGCCTAACATTTGTGACATTTATTTACAAACGAAAAATTACCGTTACACTTGTTTGAAAAACTGACAGTCGCGCTGTTGGTCAAGTAACGTCACATTATTTCTGATTTAGGAGAAATTATGATCTTTATATTGCTCTGGCACATACCGACCTGTCCTACCGAATTCCAATGTTAAAACGAATCGGCATAGCAGGATACTGCACTTTCACCCCGACCTTCCAGTTACCCATAATCGTGCCCTTACCTGCGGAGCAAAGCCCATAAGGTTAGTTGTCTTTATACCTATATCGTCAGTCACACTCAACAAAACGTGTGTCAATTGATGTTAACCGTGCTAGCGTTCACGACTAGGTATCTCTATTCGTCGTATAAGCCATAACCAAAGCTTTGGCCGTCATAACGACATAACGTGAGCAGAGGTATACCCACAGCTCGTAGATCGTGATGGAGATGGATTTCGGTAATGGCCGCGGTAGTGGACGGTGCTGGTGGTGATGTTCACTGATCTCGTGTTCGTGCTACAGGTTGTTTTCGTTTGAAGTATAACCGTAGTTTCATTCAATAAAATCCTTCTATCAAACGTCGTCGAAATAATAAATGTCCGAGATGCCACGATTTCATAAGATAGAAATCAATAGAACGGAATGGGAAGTTCCGGAACGTTATCAAATGTTAACACCAGTTGGCTCAGGAGCTTACGGCCAGGTTTGGTAAGATTTTCTCGCCTCAAGTTCGAGCAATACTGTACCTGCTTTATTAATACTCAATAGCTAAATTTTTCCCACACCAACTAGAATATATCTAATTATTTCATTTTCCTTTCTATTACGTACCAGCCCAGATATGCCAGGGATGAATGAGCTAAGCCATCTATTATTGGTATCTGTCAACTTTACTCATGATAAATCGTTGTTAGAAAGCCTTTTCTGGCATGCCAAACATAGGTGACGTAGGGAATTTGCAAAACTCGATATGAGAGTAGCAAAAATTGTCCCTGACTTGGTAAAGACTGCAAAATCTGTTTTGCTAATAGCTTTCTCTCAATTTAGAATTGAACCATTGCCTGACAATTCCCATCTTAGTATTACCATGTCTCGTGCAGAGTACAGAGCAGCAAGTTGTGCATGCCCATATGTACCCTGCTATGTAGATTTATTCATTTCAGCATCTAGTAAAAAATGGCATTGTCTCAGTGACCTTTTTCTTTCCCAGAGTTCTCAGCTAGTTGGTTGAGGTATTAACGGTATTATCACAACATCTTTACTCTGAACCTCCAGATTTCAGTATCAATTTCAAATGTTAGAATGACAAAATTTTAACTTGCTTAAAGAACATATTATTTGGTTCGAATTTAGGAATGTCATTCCCTGTTCAATGTAACAAACTCAACTAAGCCAAAGAATATAGAGCTAAATAGAAAAATGTTGTTAGAAGTTACATAGCTCAGGCTACGTTCCACATTTGAAGACACGACACAGATTACCAAAACCTATTTGCCCTAAATTATATTAACCATCACGAATATGGTATCAAAATTTTTCTGTATTTAAAATTAGTGAAGATAAATTGTAATAGATTATGTAATATACTGATCATGTCTGAATCTCCCTTGCAAATTAGGGAACTTTTTGCATCACTCCAGATTTCAGCAAACTCTGCAAAATCAATACATGTTGAGCCAAGATGCAAGCAGCTGCATTTGCCTATCTATTAGGTCACACATAGACTAATTAGTCGCAAGTTCCAACTGTTGAGCATATGAAAAAATGTAACGAGCTTCAATTGATCATTACCTCAATAGTAGTAGTACGTAGTGTTAAAGATTGCAAGATCCATAATCCAAAAGAAATTACATCGAAAAAGACCAGGCTTATTTTTCATTGACCTTGCCTACGTTGTAGCCAATACTTGCAGCTAACTTCAGTGTCATAATAAAATTATGCACTTACATACTGCAACCATCTACTCCGTTTCTCATGACTTTGATGATAAACTAATACGATTACCTACAATGTAGCACGAAACTGCATAAAATCTTCGATGTCAAAAGGAAATTTTTTTTTTTCAAACCGTAAATATATAGCATACCACTATTGGTTTGGTAAATAAAAAACGCATCGCCTACATTTGTATAATTGCAAATTAATCTTGTAAAAATGAGTCATCATTAAGCAAATATTAATTTGTTTTTACAGTTCAGCTGTAGATACAACCAATGGGCAAAAGGTTGCTATCAAAAAATTGGCAAGGCCGTTTCAATCGGCAGTACATGCCAAAAGAACATATCGAGAATTACGTATGCTGAAACATATGAATCACGAAAATGTATGTTAGAGTACAATACAACCTGAAACAAACACGAAATAGAATGAGGCTTGATAAGTCGCGTTACTTTTCAGGTGATTGGCCTGCTCGATGTATTCCATCCATCCACATCGCTTGTAGATTTCCAGCATGTGTAAGTATTGCAAGAAAAACAACACTACTTTAGCATAGCAGTGCGTCTACTAACAATTATAACATTTGTTATAGGTATTTAGTAACACACTTGATGGGAGCTGATTTGAACAATATTGTGAGAACTCAGAAGCTAAGCGACGACCATGTACAATTTTTAGTCTATCAGATACTTCGTGGCTTGAAATATATTCATTCTGCAGGAATAATTCACAGGGTAAATTTCTTAAGACATCTTTTTTTGAAAAATGATGTATCGCCAGAGAAGAGTATCAGGCTATGGTTGAGATGAAGTTTCTTTACCAATACCCACCAAGATTCACAATATTGATTTCAGTTGATATTCTGCTTGTGCTTTAGGATTTGAAACCGTCAAACATTGCCGTTAACGAAGATTGTGAGTTGAAGATCTTGGACTTTGGTTTAGCACGGCCAACAGAGAATGAAATGACGGGATACGTGGCAACCAGGTGGTACAGAGCTCCTGAAATAATGCTCAACTGGATGCATTACAATCAAACTGGTATTTATCACAAGAAGCAGGAAAGGCGGGAGAGGCGCGTTTCGAAGAAAACTGTTATTCCTTTTCTTAACTTTTCTTATTTCTCCAAATTTTACTTACGCTAAGCACATGTCTATGTATGTACAAATTTCGACGTTTTGCCACATAAAATTAATCGAATTTTAGTTGATATTTGGTCCGTTGGATGTATAATGGCTGAACTACTAACTGGCAGGACACTATTCCCAGGAACAGATCGTATCCTTTTCAAAGACTTGTTCAATAGTTTGAATGGCTTGCTGTGACCGTCGATAAAATATTCATCACCTCAAGGAAAAAACACTTTGGTACCTCGATATCTTGAAACTATGTCGGTCACTTTCCTCTATTCGTGTTGATGCACGTAGCGTGCAACCTATTATCTGAAATAAGCTTGAAAATAGCATGCTTCCATGATTCATTCCATGTTTTCACGTTACTATTGTCTTGTCACAATTGTTGCTTCTGCGCTGACGGCTACTGGAAATAAATGACATTATCGACTATGGTGTGCAGGTAATATCATGTTGATCACTAGTAAATATTCAGCTCTTCAGCACTCTCTCTACAAGATTTTCTCTCGTGCAGCACAGCTCAACCTACAGAAGGATCAGCAGTGAGAGTCAGACGTCATAACATGCGCAAGTGCTGACGACTTAATTATCATATGAACTGATGTTATGAAGTAAAACATTCAGCTCATCTCATTCCAATTCAAAAAAAAAAATTCATGTTTCCACCAATTCGTTCATGGTAATGCTTATTGTTTTTAATACGCCAAGTGCAGAGTCCATTTTGCTAATGTTTCCATTTATGCCGCTTCATACTATCAACTTGAGCAATATGCAAGATTAATAACATAAGGATACTAAATTTGTATCATTGGTCATCGGTAACCGATATGACACTTCCTGTATTGACTTTTGTTCTGCAGGTGCTGTATCTCAAGTTTCATAATTTACAAGGCTTGTACTTTTCTGGCAAGTTGTATAATTTAATTCCGAAAATTTTAATATAAGGATATATATTGTTGAAATTCGAGGTATAAAATTCGTGGGCTGTCACAATTTGTCATCTTTGCTTTCTTCAAGATGTATACATACATATACCTATATATATATATATCTATATATACCCAATTCAGCGTCGATGCATATTCTCAATAATAAATAATCATCTGAATTAGTATAGTAGATATGGTAAATTGGGTTGATATTTATACAAAACACTTTCATATTTCTTAAAGTCGCGGTTTGCAAAGACTTGCGTATTATCAGTGAAGCCTTAGCAAGAGCAGATATTCATCAGTTGAACCTTATTATGGAGATTCTGGGGACTCCGCGAGATGAGTTCATGCAGAAAATATCATCAGAGTCTGTGAGTATGCTTGAATTACCAATGGTATGTAACGCTTGTAAATGCTATATAATTCCACATGAAAGAGGTTTCCGCAAAAAAACGCATTTACTCGATGTTCCATTAAATCTAGTCACTGTAAACTAGTTTGAGAGATTCAACGCCTTGGCCGCTGCCAATTCATATCCCCATCTAATTCTTATCAGTTGGATTTCAATCCACAGCTCTGTGTCCATTTCCACTACTGTCTAATCGATACTGGGCAAAGTTAACTTTTGGTATGAATCAGAAAATTCTTCAGCTGGAACTAAATAGGATTGAGAAAATAGCCGAAGCCTCTTTCGATTATGTCAGATGCACATTTTTCAAGGTTTTAAAGCCAGTAATAAAGAATTGGCTCTCAGTATGCAAATTTCAAGGTAAGATAAACTTTGCATGTTCTAACTCTCTGGTGCATGAAGTGTTGACAAATTTTCATATCTTCGCATTTTACATCAAATCAGGGGATCAGAAATTAATGCACAGATTCAGTGTGATCGATACTCGTGGCTAACTTATCATACCTCTGGCAAACTTATATGGACGTTTGATCGCACATTATTTAAGAATTTGCTGCGCATTCTGAAAAGCAGAACATCGATCTCATTTCAATTGTATCATACCACCCTTTATATTTATTCTCACAATAGTTTTTCATGGGCTGATATTCTTCTGAGATGTTTGAGTACTTAAAATATCAATAGATTGTATAATACCTACTGTACATTCGTTTATTTAATTCCAAGCAAAATGTTTATTTTTCATTAAGAATTCAATAGGAATATGCATCGGCCAAAATTACCTTAACAATTGCCAGACATCGATCACCTGACGCGAGTACTCGTGCTCTGTGGCACGCCCACAGAAGATACTTTAGGCAAAATAACCAGCCAAGAGGTAAATGGGATATTATTAGTTTGAGATAACGCCAGGATTTCTCACAATATGGTACCACATCACAGAGTAGCTTCGAGCCAAGTATTAAGGGATCATCTCTTGCTTTTTCTTGTGCTGTCAAAATTTGAATTCAGAATTAATGAACTATCGAGTCAAGGGTACTACAAGGTTTCGTAATCAACCCAATGTTTGCAAAATGGTACCTAATGTATGATACACAGAATTTCAGGAAGGTGAGAACAATCAATGACACGGCAAAGTTTATACTAGGCATCTACTGAGGTTAACAATATAGTACGCTTGAACTACCAGCAAGTTTCTGCACAAATGATATGAATTTTGCAACTATTAACCAGATTTGAAAGAGGAAAAATTCGAAAGCACTCGAATTTTTAACAATGAATTAATGATTAATGCTTGTTACGAGCTGTTACAAACTAAAGCAATACTACAATATTAACATAACATCAGATGATAGAACAGCGTTTGGCACAAACGTGAATTGAGTTTAGGTAATTATCTAATTGCATTACAGGCTCGAAATTATATACAGAGTTTACCACCGCTTAAAAAGAAGGATTTCAAGGAAGTATTTCGCGGAGCAAATCCTCTGGGTAAGGAAAACTGCTAATACTTTATGCGAGTTATTAAAATGTGTACCCAACTTTGAAGAAACTCTTAGTATAGAATATAAAACAGACGTATCAAATTTAGTCTTAGATAGTTGAATATAACAATGATCGATAATAAAATATATACATAGTATATGTATACTGTATGCGGGTGCGCTGCTGCAAAAAAATAATACCTGAGCGGTAGCCTGCACAAAATAGCCGAGGTTTGAACGAGTCCAGCTACACCTGGGCAAGTTTTTCGCGCATTTTCCTCATCTCCTGTGTGAATTCAGATGTTTCTATTGATCAGATTGAGATGGCAGCAGATGCATAATCTGACCCATCCCTCCCTCACCCCGCACAAGCTAGTCGCTTATGGGGAAATACCTTTTTGGGTATGGCGGAACTAGTAATAATCATTATTATTACAATTAGTATTCTACTTAAGTTGCTTTGTATCGAGTGTATTTCGATATTGTTAAACGCCCAACTCGACACATTACAGCAATCAACCTATTGGAACTAATGCTAGAGTTGGATGCTGAAAGAAGAATAACAGCAGAACAAGCTTTGGCACATCCATACCTTGCTCAATACGCAGATCCTACCGATGAGCCTGTATCTTTACCCTATGATCAGAGTTTCGAAGACATGGATCTACCTGTAGAGAAATGGAAGGGTGAGTGTCTCTCACTGAAGCTTACTTACTACATTACTACCTCTACATCGTATCGCAATAAAGAGACTGCGTCTCGTCCGAGACACTTTCGTATTTCTCGATTATAACCCTGTCTTGACTATGAAAGAAAATGCCATCCTTGTTTTCGCAGTCATTCGTTGAACTTTTCTACATATCACTCCTTAATTGTCATCGGTTTCTTGGATAGATACAGAATCATACCCTGCCTTATGCAAACTCGGAGCTGCACATTTTTCGATTTCTTGTTTGACAACGCTGCTATCCACTGTCGTCAGTGTTTCTACAAATTAGGCGCATTTCGTGCGAACTCTACGTGCATGATTATGATTCTACGATCGAGGAAAGTGATTGTTTCGTTATACGTTTACTAAACTCTTCAAAAAACTATGCAAGTTTGTACCTCGACTTACGCGATCTTCGTCGGACCTACCTATAGCGTAGCTACGAAGTATTATTATTTGTAACATTAATTTTGTATTCAGGTAAGTTTTTAGAATTATACATGTAAAAGATACATGTATTAATTCCCTGTAGATATGAATATCATCTGTGCACAGGGCCCAATCTTACATTAATATTTCACTTAAATCTGATACTTTCACAGCAGGATAAGACCAAAACTGTGCACAAAAATTCCCTCTTTTTAAATCAACTTCACTTACTTTATCCCTGGTATGCACATAACACTCAACATATATCAAATTATTTTATATATCCGTAGCGAGCTATGTCTGACCATAAATTCCTGACTGTATTCAATGACTCTGATTTGTATAAGCACTTTCATCTATGGTTACAAACATTGTTTAATTAAGTACATCATTAATATTTTTTGGTGGCTGTTGACATGGAAAGATCCTTATCTGCAATGTATCATGACTACGCGTTTATCGCTAGAAAGCTAAGAATCTGTTCGCTCAGCTCCTTTAAGACGTATGCTGAAATTCCATTTACATATGAGATCTGTAACAAATGAGTGATTTGCTTCCATTTTGTACGTTGCATTAATTTAAGTGTCTTGAGTAGATTGCTAAGGGATAACTGTAATAAATTTTGCATACCCGTCGGCCGTAACAAACTAAAGCATTCTGTAATACAGATTTGCAGTCGTTAGGCTTACTGTTAGTCTGCTATGTAGCATCAGAATCTCTAAATTTAATAATATCTTCGAGGAAAGGCTTTCATTTCATAATTGATCAATACTACTATAATCAGTGGCGCTACTTGCTAGTTAATTATTTCGAATTTCAGTTTGTCTATTTTCAGTTGACTGTGCGTATGTGAGATGCATTGAATATTACTTTCGGTTTATGTACCATTATGTTATATGTTTGGTGATACTGATTTAGGTTGGGAAGGCAATACAAACCATTAGCAGCGAGCATGCAGAGGCGCTGTTAGTTTGTATCACATACCAACCTAAATCAGTATTCTTTTACATGCAATATATGTGCTTTGTTATGGTTTCTGGATTATAGCGGTATTGCACAAGGGAATCTTCCATGAATATGTAATTAATAAATGAATATCGAAGTAATCGTCACATGGACTTTGTGTTTGTTAATTTCAGAACTAGTTTACCACGAGGTTGTGAATTTTGTCCCACAACAGTTGCCAGCATCAGCTGCTGAGGGGGAATCGACATCCTAGGATGAAAAATAGTTTATCAAAGTGAATTAATTTTAAGGCGGCAATCATAGAAACTGAATGCGTGGAACATCTGTCGCTGTAAATAATCCATAATTAAGGTCGAAAAAATAGTGCAGATAATTATGAAACTTATTTTTGTGTACCACTTCCCTAAATTATTGATATGAACGAAGTATTGGAAAGTCGTTTATATTGATTATAATGTGTGCCCATTTCATCTTATTGTCACGAGTACCTTTGCTACAATTTACCCATGAGGGATGAGCATTGTTTAGGTAATGTTAAAAGATCTAAGAACTGATGGTTGGTATATTTATGCCAGCACAGAAATGGAAAACCTTGACCCATCTGTATATGTAAAGGGTGGTCATATGGGAATGTAACAAACATCATTACCAAAATAATATTCAACAATTACTATTATTTTTTTTCCCCCTTAACGAAAGACTACGCAATAAAGTAAATTTTTTAAGATCAAACTAAGTTGAACGCTTTTCCTGAAGATATTATTGGTTATATTTCTCAGAATTTGTGTATCAAAATTTTGCATAAATCAGAACAAAACTTGAAGTCAAAGGAACTAAGATGGTATGGACAAATGAATAGAACTTGGGCAAGTGACCAGATACATGAATTCATTGAAAATTTACATATAACGAACTACCATTTGCATCACTGAAACATTAAAAGCGTATCCAATTTACTTGAAGTAGAACAGCCAAAATAAAACTTACTTCGTGAGTAATATTATGCTAAATCTGGTAATACTTTATCCGTGGAATTTAGATCAACGTTTTGAATTTGCAAAATAAGTGTCGTGTACAACTTACAGATAAGCAAAGCAGACAAACCGTACAGATACTTCACTGTATAGTTCACTATGGCGGAATTTGTAGACCTAAATACCATGACTCGATGTTATAAAAATTCACGTCTTTTATGAATTAAAATGCTGGCACCTGGTGTTGGAAAAAATGTGCTATTTCATAGAAATTCATTATTTTTAAGATTCAAGAACAATCTATCGAAGTGGCCTGAAAGGCAATCATACAATACATGTTGATTTTCAGTTTTGTTCATCTGTGACATTTATAGAGCGCTACGTGTACTATTCTCGTTAAGGAATAGCGCCTCACTGGTGCAAAAACAACAAAAATATGATATGACTGTGTGCGAGTGATTTTTCATAATAGAATCAAATTAAAATTACTTACAATTTGTATAGAGCAGCACTTTTGAACCAATAACTAGCTGCACTTGTATTATTTCATGTTTAACAAACTTGTTCGTTGAAAAGTAAACTAAAATATATAATAATATGGTTAAGGTTGCGACAAAGCTCGTATGTATATACATACAAGATTGTACATGTAATGTACAAGATAATATATAATGTATTGGAATTTGATTCGGCGAATTTGAAATGCTAAATAAATCTGTTATATGGTTGTACCATCTCGTTGATTATTTAATTTCAAAATAAAACTAACACACACGAAATAGTCGAAGATGATCTTTGAAAAAAGCGATCGAATATACGCCACTTCACGCTGCGGCGACCGCGTAAACCAAAAAAATCCGGCAATTTATCGGCTACTTCCGCATTGTACCGTTGTTTTGACTGATGCGCTGGCAGTCACGTCGCTCCGCTGATAAACATAACCGTGCAAACAGTGTAAACAAAACGAAACCGACTTTGAAATATACTCGATCATTCAAATACGGTTAATGATTTGGTTATTTCAGACCTCATTTCAGGCAAATCAGTTGTGGATAACTTGCTAGATTAAAAAAAATAAAATAAAATGGGCATCAAGATCACCAGGGCTATAACGGCGAAGATGCCTACATGGGCGAAACCACCGGGAGTTGCCAGTCCACTCTACAATTTACATTCGTGGCCGTGATGTATGTAACATCCATAGAGTGTCTATAAGCACTATCTAACAAAACAACTGCTCTTGCTCTTACATTTTAGCGCATGCACATTCAACCATTCAGTGTATATTGGGCGTATGACAGCGACAAAACCCCGTAACGCTGGCGATCTATATTCTCTCAAGTCAACGGTAACCAGTTCAAAATAAGCTACCAAACAAATATCCGATATTCGTTAGTAATAAGAATTATAGCAAAAGACTTTACTGTGTAGGCGTATAATGCAATTTCTACCGCTGCTAAGCGATATGTACAATTACTCTCTAGAATAAAAATCATTACTCGGACCTAGGATTCAAATTGATCGAAATGCTTTCAACGCCAAAAGCCAAGGCTGAATTGTTTCTGGCATCATCTCTTTATGACGGATTGGAAGACAATAATATAACGTAAGTATTGTTACTATGATTGTTTCTTCTGCACACATAATAAATACAATGAAAATAACAAAATTAAATCTATGTTCATTTATTCCCGCTACAATTGCAAAATATCGAAAGGCCTGGCCATGGTCGACTTCGACGTTGACACATATATGTATCCAAATATCGAGGTCCACGTATCTCAAACGCGAAAATGAGCTCAACAGCCCCATTCCATACAAAATTCTGAACAAAAAGCCTCCAATGCATTTTCCTTTGATGCATAGAATGGAGCTGTGAAGCCCTTTTTGCGTTTGAGATACGTGGTCTTCATCATTTGGAGATGCATACGTCAACGTCGAAATGGACCAGTGCACCTCCTGAAACTACCTTTTGAAATCACCGTGATCACTAGCAGTCATTATAGCTATTTAGATAACGGTAATTGAAAGGCAGTGACAAAAAAAAAAAATGGTAATCACCATTTCTGCACATATCCAGAATCTTATCCTTAACAATGGTTATCGAATTGCACCGCAAACTCATATTGAAGTAATTTGATCTTATTTTTGTTTAACCCTGACTATGTCCTGATTACAATTCAATATACATGTATATTGACCATCGAGCGAGCTATTAGAGCAATGATCTTAAACGAGAACCTAGTCTCATTGCATTGTGTATTAAGATGTTTTTTTTTTTTAGGCAAGTGACAACCCTATTACTAAATAAAGAGGCAGATCCCAATGTTTTGATACCATCCCAAGGGATAACGCCTTTTCATTTGGTTATCGGCAATGACTCTGAAACATTTTCCGAAGAAGTAACCAAGTTGTTCCTGCGTCATGGTGGAAATCCTAATATCAAGTCAGTAGTTACTGATTTCATATTCGATTAATAAAACTGAAACGTGATAAAACACACGAATGCAAGTAGGAGCTCATGGTTGGTAGCCTTAACTTGAGAGCACGATTTCTTCTCGATGACTGAAAGGCGTATATATCGCATTAATAACTTGTTATTCCTACCCAAGAATTAACTTTCTACCTAATCATAATCAAATCAAAAAGGGAAAGACTATATGCTTCCTTTGTCTCTTCGAAGTAGAAATTAAAAAAATTCGTGTTTCACTTTGAGGTATCAAACTTCCCGCCGAAAATTGTAGCATATTCATTAAAGTAAACACGAAACTGATACTAGCTACGCTCGAACTGATGCGCAGTGGTTCGCACTCATTAAAAAAAATTATCATTCGATAGATCAAAGTAAACGACCGCCTATGCAGTTTACTTTCAGATCAGATTAAGAAAGGAAGCAACAAACAAAGTGAATAGTTAATTGGCTGTCCAAGTATCATTGCTTGATACTGTAGCTAGATGTATTTAAAAACAGGTCTGTGGATGGAATGACGCCGGTACATGTAGCTGCTGCGTGGGGTCGCCTCGGTGTTCTTGAACTTCTATTATCTAACGGCGGTGATCCTCTATTGCTTGATGATGATGGGAGGTCCCCTTTCCATTATGCCTTTGACGAGGCTCATTACGACGCCATTGCTACCCTTGGAAAGTATTGTGGCGAATCTTTTGAAGAAGACCTAAATCTGAAGTACAGTATTGCCTTGGGTAAGGAGAACTTGACGAATGCATGTGTATACTCGTGAAAGATGTATATGTATGCTTGTGTATCTATATTCATCGCTTTCAGGAAATATGTTCTTAAGCTATTCATTAAAAATTGTACAGGAGATGCACTTCAATTGCTCTAAGTTCTTTAATTCAAAAGGCAAGAACTTCAATACATTCCCTTATTTGTTTCACAGATAAAGTTGTAGTGAGCAACGGTGGTGTGATGGCTGAATATGCTGTCTCAGAGGATACATCCACCATGGCTGGCAACAAGCATCCAGATATTCAAAAAAGCCATATATTTAACAATAACAACGCTGATATAGCGATAAATTTAAATAATGGAAAAACCGGCAACCAGGTGTCTAACCTGTTCGCAAGGTATCCTGCGGATATTGACAGTACAATGACGACTACTGACGAGTCGTCGACTTCGTTGCCAAAACATATAAACATCAGGCGACATAAGAAGTGTCTTCCACGGAGCAGAAAAAATGGTCTTGATCACAATTTGAACAACAAGGACAGGTTCAAATGCAGAGAACGAAACATGATGAACGAAAATCTTGTATTCGATTGGTGTCCTGTTTCACACCTCAATAACGAAGCCAATATTGAAGAACCGTTTTTTTTAGAACCACGAAAAGAAGGCGAAAACATGCCTCGCATCAGCTCACCGAAAACCGATACAAAATCGGTAGAGGCTACATCTGATGCCAGGACTAAATTCCGAGATGTCAAAACGACTGAAACTGTGCTACAGCATAACACAAAAACCGCTTCTAAAAATAAAATCATTCACAAAACTCCTCTACGATGTCCAAAGAGAGAACCATTTTCTGAAAGGAAAAAAACGCCATCTACCACAGGGAAAACCATGCATAATTTGAACGTCAAAACTACCTCAAACGGTAGGGAATTCTCACCAAACAAAAAGGCAGCACTATTTCGCACGCCGAGTAAACAAGGCCTTGAAAAGACTTCGTATTCACCTGATTGTTCAATTGTAAGCAAGTCACCAAATCTGATCGTAACGCCGACTAATGCTTATAAAAAATTGCACGCGGAAGGAACATTGTCTACAAATAGTACAGCTGTACAAATGCCAAAGCATTCAAAGAGACGACCAGTCTGTAGTATCAATCAAGTATCAGAATGTCGGAAAAATGTCATCAACGGGGACAATGGCAAAAATCTTTCTGTGTTGTGCAAACCGACCGACCTGGGTTACATGCAAATGAAGAAAATGGTATTAAGTCCAAATAGACTCCACACTTCTCCAATGCAATCAGAAAGACATATATACATCCCAAACCTTACAGATTCGGCGAAAGAAAAAAAAACATTATCAGCCAAACCAACAAAAATTGTGACACCCAGTTATTCCACGACATGTTCACCAGCAACCCCGTTTAACAAAACGTATAATAAAAGTGATTACTTTGATGCTGCAGGATTCTCACCAAATATAGAAAAAGCTACTCCATTCTTTGATAGAAGGACTTTGACTAAAAGAATTGCCATAAAGTTAGAGGAAACGATGTATGACGATGATTCTGACAAAAGTATTTTACCTATGGATTCCAACCAGATTTCAGATATTCCAAGAACTGAGACGCAACTTCAAGACGACATAAGTACTGAAATTAAATTAAAAGATTGTATCCCCACTGAGCTTCAAGCATTAGGCATTGACGATAATAATCATTTCAATTATTGGAAGAGAAGATTAAATCCAAAACGTCCACTAACGAACAAACGAAATGAAATAGTGAATACCGTCATTGATTCTACAAGAAACGAGGTAGCCGATGGTGTGAGCCATCGATCGGACAATCTTAATGGTAAATCAACAGAGACAAACAATACCATACATCTCCCGAATGAAGCAATTGAATATGGAACATTGAAACCTGACTTGAATATACTTGCTGGTAATCATGTTCGCGTGAGGTCAATCGACTTGAAAAATGAAAACAATGAGAAACTAACGTTAAGGCCCTGCCCACATGTATCAAACTTGAAGGAAACTGACGATTCGCTTGCACACACTGATCACAGTAGTTATTTCTCTGATACTTATATCGAAGATGAAACAGATTCAGCCAATTTCAGCAAAACAGATTCATTAATGAAACCGCATCAATTAACCAAGAACAAATCAGCCAGTTATGATAGCCTGGCAAAAGCCAGATCCAAATTATCTCAAAATCAGTGTAATTTCCCACTTGATTTGGTTAACAACAAATGCTTTAGTGATAGGAAAAGCTCTGGTCTCTTATCCAACGTTACGTCAAGTACTAACACATCAAGTTATGCATCTTTCGTTAGCATCGAAGAGGAATACAAATATGAAGACGCAGAGGAGGGAGTCATTCTATTGGAACGCCGCTTGTTGGTCACTCCAGTGAAGTGAGTTACAACTACCCATACACATACTATCTACTTTCCTTATCAAAACAAGGTGAGATTTCCTTCAACACCAATGACTAAACTATGCTTTATACGACCTTTATGCCCAAAACTGTGCATGGATCTGGCTAAACTTGAAATTCAATGTGTGAGATGTGTAGGAGAATTGTGGTTAGATGTCTAATATGTAAAGACGTGGGCCAGTTGTGTGACACTTTCCTTAACCCACAATCATACAAGTTGCCACTTTTTGGATGACTCTGAGAAAACTGAGATTCTGGTTCATAACTTACTTGTTAACAAAGATTGTTACTTTTGTTTTATTTTATATTTGCAACGATCATGTAATTATGAATAGTAATAAGGAATGAAAATTATCGAAAAATTAATTAAACAAACCACTGTGAGATACTTGTGACTAATCGGGGTGGTGAATATGAAAATGCATTTGCATCCTCTGCAAAGTTTACATATGCCAATACACAAATTAAGAACTGTGGAGAACACCTCGAACGAATCTCTATCAACTTTGAGACGTAATATCTTTAAATAAGTACTAATACCCAAGTACCCTGATTGTGGTTTAAAGAAAGAATAACTAGAATTACAAATAATGCTAGAAGAAAGAGCATAAACTACTTTCAACATAGCTAAAACTATACTGGATAGGAATATTGTCATGATGCTGCAGAAAAATTGTTAAATGCTCTGTCATTCAGACTAAGAAAGAACATAATAAAAACATAGTCAGGGAAAAGTCAGGTATTTCTATGTCATTGTGATAGAACGCGAAAGAATAATGCTTTTTCCATTACAGAAAATTCTATGAACAATCTGTTTTCCACGTGCTCGGTTACAGGACTATTAAATAGATTATAAGGTATTTTTGAAAACTGATTGGTTCAGACAGAGCTTTATTTATTAGATACTCGAAATGACACTATCGTTTCAATCAGGAAAGTTATAATTTGGTCAGGGAAAATCAGGGAATTTCTTCAACTATTTTGAGTGGCCACCATATATGTACTAAAAACAATACGGCTTATACTTAGAAAATTTAGATTATTTAAACTAGGCATATTCTGTAAGATCATAAATATAAATCATAGGAGGCCTGTGTGCACGCACAGTATTTTGGCTCGGGTATACCTGCAGAGTAGATATTTTCCGTTTTCTTATTTCAGCATTTCTGTAGTATGCTCAGCAATATATGGATTCATCTTTTAATTCCGCAAAAAGTTCCTGACCCGATAATTTCTTATTTTTCTGTCACTCTGGAAATATGTTCCATTAAGATGAAGAAATTATCAAACCACACATGAATTTTTTCTTATTTTTCTTATCTTTCAAGCGAAAAATATGAAGTAAAAAAAAATTTGATATTTTCCCCGTGACGATTGAGTTTAGTTGCTTTCTAAATTTTTATTTTAATAATTGATTTTGCACACTACATAATATCAATTTTTTCCAAAAATTTTCACAGTGATCTGCCATCAACAAAAAGTAATAATATAAATCTCTTTTTTGATTGCCTGTAAATGTTATTAAACTTCCGAGTGTTTTCAAGATATGTGTAATGACAGTGACTGAAAGTATATATAGATTCAGATATATGTTCGATATCTTACATAATATCGATTTTTTTTACATATCGCCTATCCTTGGTCAAAAGGTACAAGGCTTATATGCGTATTTTGATTGAGAATTATCACAGTTTCCAGATCAACTAATTGTTATAACTTTTCGACAATAATGTTGTAGCATTCCAATAATCAAACCTGAAGTCAACTGTTCTTCACCATCTGAGAAAGGCAGCGATTGTTTAGATGGTAAGTGAATTACCATATTTACAAAAGGTTTTTATTTCGGTACGTGCTATAATTAGTTTGGTTAAACTGACCTGTATTGTGTGATGTATGGCTGCCTACCCTTAACACTAATTGGCAGTGGACGCGTATTTTTTTCTAAGATGCGAAACCTGATTGTAGTTTACTTGAACTTTTGTGGAATTATTTTATTTAAAAATTGCAAAAGGTGTTAACTATCTACTGAGTAAACACTTGATTATATTCGTTCGTAACCGCCTGATTACATTTTTGGTATATTGTGTGTGAAATAATTTATAAGCGTATTCGAAATTCCAAATTAAAATAATTATCTGCACACATGCATAGACAATACATGTATAATGTACATGAATACTTTGTTGCGTATCGACATTTAAAATACGAAAAATCAAATTTCTACAATCGTGTGTGAAGTATTATTTAAAAAGAAAGGATATTACCACAATGAATATTGCTGAAACTTTCAGAAAAATTATATGCCTTGCAATTTATTATTAGTTGTACGTAAGAATTGTAATATTTTCATTTGGCAGATAAATCGACAGAATCGTACACTTCAAGTTTACCATCATCATTGGTATTTATGGACAGTGAAACTCTGCGCGCAGAGTTGACTAAACTGATTGGTCATCCGCCTGGTCCTATAACAGCTACAACTCGCCATGTCTATTTGAAGCGACTATGGAAACTTCAAAAATTGACCCCAAGTTTGCCATGTCCCAAGATTGCAGCTTCACCAAGTAAATAAATTTGTCCTGCTATTATTTAATAATTATTTTATTTTATTTCAGTACAATTTGAACGATACTTTATATCACTATTATCATCTTTGTTATTGTTGTTGTTACTGTTGTTATCTTCATCGTAATAATTTGTTTGATTCTTACTCGGCATCTTGGGGTCTATTCGACACAACGCCAAGTTTAATAACTTATAGAATACAGATGCTTTCAGAAATTTGCCAATTTTTTTCACTTGTTAACAACGAAATTTCCTTTAAAAATCATGCCGCCAGCGAATCTGATATTTGAAGGGTATGTCAGAAGTTTTTCAAGTCATTCTGTTGAATATTTTCTTTACTATTGACTAATGATTGTGTGTCGGCTACACCTCACCTGTGAGGTGTGTCGAGTAAGAGTTAAGGTATCTACTAGGGCTGTGCCGGTGTCAGAATTCTTCGGATCGCGTCAGGAGAAATCTATTAGTTTCGGGTCGGATTCCCGAAAACCCCGGAATTCCGGAAACTCCGGGAATTTCTGAAAATGTCGGGCTTTCCGAAAATATCGGGGTCCTCGAAAAAAAACGCTTGTCGAATTTTTCGAAATTGCCGGAACCCCCAATGTACTTTTTACTGACGATATCCATGTCATTTCGCTATACTATTTTCTATTAGTATTTAGTATTTGTCCAATATTATAAATATTAGATAATTTAGGTTAATCACGTTTCAGCTTCCTCAAAGATTTCTGGTTCTCCGACAATCCTGGGTCTTCCGAAGATTCTGGGTTTCCCGACTGTTCCGAGATCGCCAAAAAACCCAATCCTGAACGTCTGAACCCGACCTTTTTTTCAGAGATTTCGGGAAGCCGCACAGCGCTAGTATCTACTATTTGTACATGTATACTATTCATACATGTATGTATTTATTACGAATTTTCTTTCATCTAGAATTCAGCATGGAAATTGAAAGAACATTGCGATCTGAGAGTTGGGTGAATGACTTGTCGCTGTATGAAACGTTAGAACAGCAAGTATTCAGCGAATTTTCGAAGCCTGATCCAACACGACGATGGAGAGAGGGTACAATCAAGTCGTCATTCAACTACCTGCTGATGGATCCTCGTATTACAGATAATCTCCCACGTCGAGTAGATGCATTATCATCGATCGAATGTTGGCGATCATTTTTGTCGTCGATATTTTACGTTGGTAAAGGAAAGCGATCAAGACCATATGCTCATTTGTATGAAGCATACGGAGAATGGAAAAGAGGTAACAGAAGTACAAGCGATAAAAAAATGAACTACATTTTGGATATTTGGAATAGCAACTGCGGAGTGGTCTGCTTACATCTGTTTCAAAATACAATTCCTGTTGAGGCGTACACTCGAGAGGCTGCAATGATAGATGCGTTGGGATTGGATAGACTGAAAAATTCAAAATCAGGGGAGTACTATGGTGTTGCCGCAACATGGAGTCACCATCAAAAGCGAACCTTCGGCGTGTATTTGTTATACAAAGCAATGCAGATTTTGATGAATGATGGCGAGAGGCAATTATGCCCTGACAATATTGGAAGATGATGCAACATTACATAACAATGATAACTATTTGTATGTGGTATACAATGCTTATGTCGACGAAACATGTTTTATCAACATGTCTAATACTATATTTATTTAAGACAAGGATTTTTTGCAGACAGTCTACTTTCATCTTTTTACCACAATGTAAGAATAAGTAACTTCACCATGAATTTTTTTATTTAGTAACGTTTTCAAAGTCATATTGGTCATTATTGTGGGATATAATGTGGAATGTTAAGATTTAAAGTTTGGTTTGTGTCAATTGCGCTTTCAATTCTGAGCCTTATGTTTAAATTGTATTCACGATTCAGTATGTCCATATTTTCCCATAGTGTTGGCTTCGCATACATTTTCATTACGCGAATTAACTGAGTGTGAGAAAAGAAAGGAATCAAAACTTCTGCAAACAAGGTACAAATCTCACATGTGATAATAAAATTTTACTCAGAAAAAAGATATATATACATATATCATAGCATTAAAAGTTAGAGTAAAGTTGATGTAAGATCAGGTGGGAAAAACATTTGTAAATAGAATATAAGTATATGGAATATCTGAAGTGTAAATAGATTTTTATAAACTAGCTAGGTTCCCCAAGGTGCTCAGTCGCGTGAACGTGGAGAACTTTATTAGTACTTTAATTAAATATACGTGATGCATTTCATGTATGAAATGTTGTATGAAAACAGCTGATTACCTGGGCTGAAACAATGACTTGTGTAATACAAATTTGTCTTCCAATACTGCTATAATTTTTCAACGTACTGAATACATTTCTTGGCAGAATCATTACCATTATATAACTGACACACTGTACTTCATTTCCCTATTATGTCCGTAGCGTAAACATTTACCGACGACTGTATAATGTTTTTGACTGAATTAATTTCGGCACATTTAAGACCAACGGGATAGTTCGCTACTGTTTGTTTAACATATTTCAGAATCAATCTACGGGCTGTAGATAGAAATCAGTGCAGAATCCTTTATATTATTTCTTCTTTTGGGCAGGCCGAACACTAAGTCTAAATTGAAGCTGAGTCCCACTATTGACAGCATGACATTCAACAAATCGTGAGGCTTCGATAACGGAGTGCAAAGTTAACTTGTCAAAAGAATCATATGTATGTACATAGAAATTATTACAAGTTTCCATGGGCCACATATTTTATTTCATGGATTTATTATGGTGCATTACAAAAATATGTCTGCCTAATTATATGCTGCACGTATGATACATAACTTTTTCAACTAGCGAACAATCATTTCAATAACTTTCCACTACAAGTACTCCCTATCCATAGGCGTTTTCTTAGCTTTCTTATCCCTAGCTCTTGGATACCATCTGTGTTTCGTAGTGAATGTGATTTTGGTCAGTTCTTCCCGTACTACCTCCGGATGTTTTTTCCTAAATACGTCCATAGCTTCTTTTGCTCGATTACTGAGCACCGAATTTTCCTCAATTTTCTCAGCTGGCAAAGGTTTGGTGTATTGGTATGGAAAATGTTGTTCAGGATGCCAGCAAACAATCGTTCCATCGTCTGCAATGACCACCGCTTCCGACGGCATCGTAGAATAGTTTAATTTTGGGCACCGAATTGATCGTAGGGCAAGCAGCGGTCCTTTTAGACAGAACCTCATCTAAAACATCGTAACATGTTTACAAAGGCTGAAGGCTAGAGAATGATATGCGGTTTTTTTAGGTGACAAAATGTATACGATTACTAACCATGTCTGATAAACCTCTCAATCAGGACGATCACGAATATACTCCGGTCACCGATTAGAAATTTGTACTGATCTAGTTCATTGCTTTATTCATTTGAAATGACCGTCATTATTTCTTTTTATTGTTCTTAATCTTGATGATTCTAATCTTTACAGTGAGGTACCAATAGTCTTGACTCTTTCACCGATTTACTCTTTGAAATTTCGGGACTCAGGACATAGAGATGTCATAAATAGAGCAGTCAGCACTATCAGTAGGCAGGATACAGGGATAGCAATATGTATGTTAAAGGACGGTTCATAAGATCTGTAGGCGTAACAACTAGAAAAGTGGAGGATAGGGAATCTGTTCTTGGGTTTACAACGCCAGCTGGTGACTGATTGTAAACCATATTACACAGATTCCCTATCCTCAAAACTTCTTCCTGACGCTGTTACGGTTACGGAGATTGTAGACCATCCTTAATTTCAGTCAACGCAGTTCATGCGAACAAACCGGAGCGGAGGGTCCTTTGCGATTGTAACGCCATCTTAGGAGTGAAATAAAAAATTGGACCCATTTCAGTACCGACAGATTCGGTCCTCTTATCTCTGTATAGTCTTGGTCCTCTGTGCAATGTGCATATTTGACAGGGCCACGGTCTTACATACAGGTCCGGAAACTAGTAGGGTGGGGAATGACTCAGATAATGAGGCAAAACCGTGGTTCTCGTCTTCGCCGTCTGCAGCGCTGCCCCCTCGAGGTGAGCCAATCATAAATCAGATCCGAACAGCTGATTTTTCGGAATCAACAATCCTGAATAACACTCAAAAATGAAGAAAGATGCGAATAAAAAAATGGGTGCGTGTACTTATGTACGCGCGTGAGAAGTTATACTTCTTTGGCATCATTAAATAAAAAAAACAATAAAACAAATAACGGATGTCTTACATTATATTTAAATAATCTATTAAATTTTTGTCACGAACTTTTTATTAAATGTTCTATTAAATTTATTTCTTTATTTTGCAAATATTAAAAAACCAATAATAAATATTCAACATTGATAATTTAATAATATTTAGTATTAATTATATTAAATAATGATATTTTAATTTATATCAATAAATAATACATACGGATAACTAACCTCAATTATATTGGAGCACTTGAAAAAGTATTTTAGCACAATTTTTTCACTAACATTCACAAATTTTTCGAGACTTAATGAATTCGGTTGAGTGGGCAACTTCATCCTGTTAATTTTGTGTTACAGTGATGCGCGCGCATCTTGAAATTCAATTCGGTTGAGTGGGCAACTTCATCCTGTTAATTTTGTGTTACAATTTTGTGTTACAGTGATGCACGCGCATCTTGAAATTTCACTCTCATCAGTTTTTCATAACGCGCCTAAAGAAGTATAACTTCAAAAATGATTGAGATGTTTACTAGCATTCCATGGCGGGCGTGATAATTGTTTTATTTTAACGGAATCCTCAAATGTTTAAGTCAATAAATCCATAAACATCAAGCGAGGGCTCACAACTTTTGAGACAGTTTAAGATCTTGTGGTGATGATCCACCGTTTACACACTTTACACTGAGTTATGAATTGTCAAAAACTTCGATGAGCAGGTTATCTTATCGGTATATATCTATATCTATCACACCCCGGGCCAATAGCGCCCCTAGCGGATAGATGGGAAACAAGACCTTGTGCCTCACTAACGGTGACACCCCCTACCACTCAAAAGTGCCGGAGTTACCAGACTTGTATGTAAGACCGTGGACAGGGCCAGCCCCCTGGCACTCACCATTGCTCGTATACTAAAAAATGGTACGCGTTTTGTCCCCGTTTTTTAGTTCCTCTGCGTGGCGCTAGTAGACTTCTGACACGCTCACTGTCCTCGCTTACCGCGCGCAAGCTTGTTAAACAACTACTAGCGCCACTAGTGGTGGAGATTGGCGGCAGAATCGAGGGACATCTTGCGAACCACTTTTAGCAGCATGTGTCAGGGGTTGGACAAGGCGGCATTAAGGTCATCATGGACTTATGAACGGATCCTCTCCCAGCGGGGCTGAAGCGAAAGACGGAAGGGGAATCAGCGCCGTCAGCCATATTGATGAGCTAAATAGATATAGATTTACATAAGTATGGGTGCTTTTCATTTACTGACTCAGGTTGTCTTGTGTCGCTTTTTCTGGTGAATTCCTCTGCCCAGATTGGTCGGTTACACCAGAAATAGCGACACAAGTCGATTTGAGTCAGTAAATGGAAAGCACTCTAAACAGCTAAATAGATTTACATATGAATATCACGGATATATACCTATAAGCGTTTACGGCTTGCACTTTGATGGATCGTTATGTTTTTGTATAGGTTAGGTAAGAAGGTAGTCAATAATTTTCCACAGCGATGTTTTTAATTGAATAGTGAGTGAGAATAATATACAACATGCCGTATTGTGTAGCTCCTAACTGCAGAAACAGATCTTTTTCAAAACCCAAAAATCAATGTGAGATCGAAGTAGAGAATAAGACTACATTTCACCTGTAAGTATAAGTAACGCTACTGGAACTGTAAATAATGACAATGCTGTGATACCAAGTAATGTATTTGTATCTATATTCATTCAGGTTTGGTTTTTTCTTTGTATACATTTATACTGAGTATTATTCTGGTTCTATGTCAGGTGCTTTGCACCTCTATAGAATGTACGCCGGAATTAAAATTGGATTTAAAAAAAAAGTGCTTACCTGCACAGTTTCTTATACAAAAAATGTTGAATCTGTGTTCGTACATACCTATACAGTTCGAGGAAATAGTTTATGGCAACGGTCTGTCCGAAAAACTTAATACTGCCTAAAGTGAATCGTTTAAACGTGGCGCCCGAAAACTTGGCTCATCAATATGGCCGACGTGCTACCACATGTACTCTCCACAAGAAGGCCACTAATGTTAAAATTAAAAGAAATCTCGTGGAGTTACAAACTACAAAATATTTGTACTTTGTAATGGCTGATTTTAGCGAAGATCTTTTTCAAGTGTTCGAAGAGAGCAGTGAAGATGTGGTTCAGTTTTCTGGGGATGCTACTCCTTTCGAAGAGTCGACAGCAACAGCAAAGTAAGCTGTGATCATAGACGCCTAACCTCAATAGCTAACCACGAAATTACCGATTTTTAGAAAGGAGGAGCAAACCGATCCTAGCATTAAAAGAGATCTTGAGGAAATTGAGGAACCATTTGGAAAAAGACAGAGGACAGATTCCATAACCGAAGACATAAAGTACAGTAACTACTTGTGGCATTCTACTCACTGTGCATATAATTTCCTGGCACGCAAGTTTTCGTGATTATTTTACCTCAAAAATACATTCCTAAGTAACCTATTCTATTTCTGTTTAGCTTGGAAGAGTTGGCAACACGTATAACAATACATACTATAGAAACAATTGAGTCCTGTACCCATGAAGTGGCTGTACCACCTGCGCAGGATTACATTCCTTTGGAAAAGAAATCTTCGCTACCGGCAAAAGAATATAAATTCGTTTTAGATCCATTTCAAAAGGAAGCAATTTTGTGCATCGAAAACAATCAATCAGTACTCGTATCTGCACATACTTCAGCTGGGAAAACTGTCGTAGCTGAGTATGTACTGATAAACAATTCCAAAACAATAAAAACGTCAGAATTGAAAATTCAAATATAATTCCTAAACAGATACGCCATCGCATGTTCCTTGAGAGACAAGCAACGAGTGATATATACTACACCTATAAAAGCCTTGAGCAATCAAAAATATAGAGAATTTTTTGAAGAGTTTAAAGATGTTGGATTGATTACTGGCGATGTCACAATTAATCCTACTGCCAGCGTTCTGATTATGACCACAGAGATTTTGAGAAATATGCTCTACAGAGGTTCTGAGGTAAGTCCCTGCTCTTGAAAATATAAAACTTACAACTGTAGAACGTGCATTGACAGCCTAGAAACAGTATTACTTAAAGTCAGAAGGTATCTGACAATATTAAAATATAGCATATCATTTGTATAAAAATTATTAATTTAGACAACAACTTACAGTTTCAATCTTTTAGTTAATCTATCTATTTTCACTACAGAGTGAACTTTCACTGAACACCAGACATGTCAAATGTTTGATCGTCCCAAATTATTTGCAAAGAATTGAAGTTTCCAAACAATGATTTTGAACGCTATAAACATATTATATTATTGCGTACTTCTCAAAGATCAGTCATTTTGACCGACCTGATAGAATACCTTTGCCTTAATTGTTGGTTGGTCTAGTATTAAATGTATGTATATGATTACCATAACTGAAATTTTTTGAATAGAACCGTAACTTATATTTGCTATTCTCAATTCATCGTCAATTTCAAACTTAATATTTGAGGCTGACAGGAAGATGTTACTTGTACGTTTCCAGTTTTTTAATTCATAGTAATACCGCTACGAATATGTCAGTACAGGTTAACCTTATTTGTCAGCTTGACTGATATTTCGAGTGGCTAGTGTTTTTTTAATGTGATGTCTTGTAATGTGACACAGTGGTATGCCTAAACTAAGTCAACAATTCAGAATCACTGTGCATATTAGTCATAACAGTTTGCTGGGGAAATTGAAATGTAATAAAGTTGAATTAAAGCTGGTTTCCTTTGATGTGGTTCAAATTCGTAACATCCATGTAATAATGTTTTTATAGCAAACATCCTTATTTTACAACTTTTGGATTGTGTTAAATTCAGTTATTCATAATATTTTCATAATATAATATATTATCATAATATAATTCATAACAAGGATAAACATATATTCATATTCATATCTTCATATTGCCAAACAGTGAATTTTGTTTCAACTTTTCGTTTTGTTGACATTGCTAACTTCGATCTCATTTCTTTTGGGCAGTTCGCTGTGTAAATATAAATCAATTTAGTCTTTGGAAAATGTTCTGATGTATTATGAACGAATTACGATTATCAGGTGATGAGGGAGGTTGGTTGGGTTATTTTTGATGAAATACATTATATGCGTGACAAAGAAAGAGGGGTGGTATGGGAAGAAACCTTGATTCTTCTACCTGACAATGTTCACTATGTGTTTCTATCGGCAACCATCCCAAATGCCAGGCAATTTGCTGAATGGGTAGCGCATTTACACAATCAACCTTGCCATGTAGTATATACAGATTATCGTCCAACACCTTTGCAACATTATATATTTCCGGCTGGTGGCGATGGAATTCATTTGGTTAGTATCACTACCTGTGCACAAAATTTGACATTTCTATTTTTTGCTATCAAATTTTCGTTTAAAAAATTTTTTGTCTCACAAATTTTCGGTGAATAGGTTGTCGACGAAAGTGGCGAATTTAAAGAGGAAAATTTCAACAGAGCTATGAATTGTCTGCACCAAGGCGGCGAAGCCTCAAAAGGGGATCAAAAAGGTCGAAGAGGCGGAATGCGCTCTAATGCTGGTCAAACCAATATTTTTAAAATTGTCAAGATGATTATGGAGAGAAACTTTGCCCCAGTTATAAGTTTCAGTTTCTCAAAGAAGGACTGCGAAATTTATGCCATGCAGATGGCAAAGTTGGATTTCAACACCATAGATGAAAAGAGATTGGTTGATGAAGTATTCAACAACGCAATGGATGTACTCAACGAGGAAGACAGACGTCTACCTCAAGTAGAAAATGTGCTTCCGTTACTTAGGCGTGGCATAGGAATCCATCACGGTGGCCTTTTACCAATATTGAAGGAAACCATTGAAATACTGTTTGCCGAAGGGTTAATCAAAGCTTTATTTGCAACTGAAACATTTGCCATGGGCCTTAATATGCCAGCAAGAACTGTACTGTTCACTGCACCAAGAAAATTTGATGGTAAAGATTTTCGATGGATAACCTCGGGTGAATATATTCAGATGTCTGGTAGGGCCGGTAGACGAGGACTGGACGAGAAAGGAATCGTCATTTTAATGATAGATGAAAAAGTAAGCCCAGCTGTCGGCAGAGACATTGTTAAAGGAAAACCTGATCCGATCAACTCGGCGTTTCACTTGACGTACAATATGGTCCTTAACTTGTTGAGAGTAGAGGAAATAAATCCAGAGTATATGCTGGAGAGAAGTTTCTTTCAGTTTCAAAATCAAGCAAATATACCAGAGTTATACAATAGTAAGTATGCGAATTGCTATTACAATTTTTCAACGAATGTAGTAATGTTTTTTCTACATCGAAAGAAGAAATTTGAGTTTAAAAGACTATTCTCAACAGCCGGAGAAGTATTGCATGTCCAACAGTTTCGAGTCGTTGGTAACAGTATTTAGGTACTACCAATACATGTTCTCTTTTCTTTATGTTAAATATGTATATTGCATACCCGAATTAAGGTGGTTTCTTAATTTTAGGTTTTACTAACCAAATACTGTGATATGTTTCAGAGGTTAAAAATTTGCAACAACTACACGATTCTATAGTGATCGATAAGGTTGTCCAGGTTTCATCATATCATCAGATCAGGGATCAACTAGACAAGCTAGGAAATGAATTTCGGATGTATCTAACGAAACCCGAATACCTTATTCCATTCTTACAACCTGGTAGATTGGTGAAGGTACTCAAATTTTCCATTTTTTTTTTCCATGCCAGTTATTTGTAGTTGGCTAATACAATTTACGAAGCACTGCGATTTTGAATTCCATGCTACTTCAATGTGCACAGTAATACGTTATCTTTAATGTTTTTTTCATGCGAGTGTCCTTTAAAAACAGTATGCTTGTGTGAGCACAAAACGAAGAATGTTATTAAAAATCGACTCTGATTAATTTCCTGATAATGAGGCTGTAGAGCCCAGCCAGTTTTATATTGCGGCAAAGTACTAAGCATCTACATTAAAAATTTAAGCTCTTGGTCACTCCTTACTATACATATAAAATTTTTGAGTGCCTCATGTTTCCTGAAGCCCACATGAGCCGTTGCTACTTACTTGCTGCTCGTTTGCTATCTGATCTTTGTGTAAGAGAAACTCGCTTATTAAGGCTTCAGTTAAAATCAAGTGTCTTGACTTGCACACTTAGGTTCCCTTTGAGTCATGAGAAATGACCAAGCATGTTTAACATCAACACTTGCATGCAAGATTCAATTCGTCTCTTTATTGATACATATGACGCGTCCAGTACATATAAGTATGCAGTCTCACGAACAGTGGAGAGTCGGTAATAGTCATGTGATTACGATAGGTACTTGTAAGGAAATGTCAAATCCCAATCGGAAATTAGTTAGAAAGAAAATAGTCGGAGTCCACTGCAGTCTCCCATAACTTATTTATCAATTACCAACTGTTACATCTAAAAATCACTACTTAACAATGCGACATATTATCCTAAATGTTTTGTATAATATGTACTTGTAAATAATTTCGGTAGGTTAAAAATGAGACTGCAGAATTTGATTGGGGTATCATTGTTAATTTCAAAAAGAAGAGTCCAAACAATCCAATGAAAGATAAGACTGTAATCATTGTGGACATTCTGCTTCACATATCCAGTCAGTCTACTGAAGGAAATCCACTTCCATGTAAGGATGGTGATGAGGGAGATATGGAAGTTGTACCAGTATTACATTCATTAATCTCACAAGTCAGTTCACTACGGGTATTTTATCCAAAAGACCTAAGACCTGCCGATAACAGAAAGAGTGTATTGAAAACTATTCAAGAAGTTGAAAAGCGATTTCCGGATGGTCCACCGTTATTAAATCCAATAACTGATATGCATATCGTAGATCCAGGTTTCAAGGATGTCATTAAAAAAATTGAAACCCTGGAGGAAAGACTATTTGCCCATCCATTGCATAAGGTAACAAGTCGCCAATCACTTGTGGGCTATACTCTGATTCATCAGACTTATTATGTAGACGTTATTTTTTTATTCTGCAGGATCCTGAATTACCAGATCTATCCCAACGATTTTTGCACAAAGAAAAGATTGGCGAAGATCTAAAACAAGCAAAAATCGATCTCAAACGCGCCAAGTCCGTATTGCAGATGGATGAACTGAAATGTAGAAAGAGAGTCTTACGCAGGATGGCTTATTGCACAGCAGCTGATGTTATCGAGTTGAAAGGTCGGGTGGCTTGTGAATTAAATGGCGCTGATGAATTGTTGATGACTGAGATGATTTTTAACGGGTTGTTCAACGCATTGAGCGTACCACAAATGGTGGCTTTAGTTAGTTGCTTTGTTTGCGACGAGAAGAGTAATGAAATGCCTAAAAGCACAGAAGAGCTAAGCGGGCCCCTAAGACAGATGCAGGATTTGGCTAGGCGAATAGCTAAGGTAACCACCGATGCTAAACTGGAGATAGATGAAGAAGCATACGTGGAGAAATTTAAACCATATCTAATGGATGTTGTGTACGCGTGGTGTAAAGGTGCCAATTTCTTACAAATCTGCAAAATGACTGATATATTTGAAGGTGGGTATTCTAATTGTCAATAATACAGTGAAGATTTTGGACTAATCACTGCAATATCTATTGAAACAGTGGTGAAATATTTATGCAGCGCGAATGGAATGTTTGTGGTCATTCATGGCCAGCATGTGCACTATTTCCAACTTTTCATTTGTTTCAGTAGTTTCTAGGGTATCGTAAGAAACACTGTTCATGCAGCTTTAGATATAATAGAATTTAATATTAGTTTGCTAGTGAGTGTTCGAATATCAAAATGATAGATATAACAGAGTTTAATCAAATTCAAATATCTTCATGTAGAAAGAACAAAAGTTTCATTTTCATGTGGGTGCAGTTAGTTTTGAGAACGAGAGTTTAGTGGCTTTAAGATCGCATATTCTTGGTTATTTTTTGCTTTCATACTTGACAACAGCCAGGATGTTGAAATGCAAGATTGTATGAAAATTCATGTTCAGTATGGCTACTAACGCGTTTCTCTAAGGATTACTTTAGATATTGACTTCTGTCAACTACGTTTTTAGAGGCAAAGTGTTCAGTTTGAAAGGTAGAAATTTAGATATATTTTAGGGAAGTGTCATTGGATATGCAGTTTAGAGTGCAAGTCCAGAAGGTAGACTGCAAGATCACGAGACGCATGTACGAGATGGGTGGTAGAGCGCGTCACCGTACAGAGGCTATTTGCTCTATGAGTGGACAAAAACAGTTTTTTTTTTCTCTGGTGAAAAAATGATTCAACAATTCTCAACGCGCACGTCATTTGTTGAGAAATAGCATGTTTTGTTCATTTTCATCATGCGACCAAAATCGCCTATTTTTACATTTTAGTTGCAAAAAAAAAAACTTATACTTTTTCCTTCAAAATAATGTAAATTGATATGAAATTATTTTCGGAATACGAAATTTTGCTTTTCCTTAGATTCGTTTCCTTTCATATCCACGACTTGAGCGCATGCCCTATTTACTCCCCACTTAAAATATGAAAAGCATAGCTAAAATCATAGTTTTCCTGAATTAATATACAGTTTAAATTATATAAAAATTAATTATGACTAACTGTCATTTCTTTATTCGAGCAATTACTGTGAAGATGAAATTTTTTCAAAATCGAAAGCTTTCACAATGGTGATTGGTTATGGCTGGATCAAAATGTTCAGCTATGCTACACAATATGTAGAAACAAAAACCGAGTAGCTATGTTAAACGTACACACGCATCCGTGGAAGCTTCCGCATGTTTATAAGAATGAGAATACCTTGAGATTCGTGTGCTTCATGTGCTACACTTATTCACATCACAACAATAGATTAACATGTTATTTTTTCCAGGGTCTATAATAAGATGTATGCGTCGGTTAGAGGAGATTCTGAGACAACTCTGTCAAGCAGCAAAAAATATCGGAAACTCGGATTTGGAAAATAAATTCAGTGAAGGCATAAAGGTGATAAAACGAGACATTGTTTTCGCTGCCTCCTTGTACTTGTGAAATAATATTGTCTATAATTAAAACGTTGACGAGTTGTCAGAGCAATGAAAAAATTGGAGAGAAACTGACATAGAATTGTAAACGGAATGGAAAATAGAAAGAATATACGACTATTACCCTGGGGTGCATTCTGAAGGAATGTCTGGATCTATTTTTATCGGTTACCTGCCAAACTCTTGATGATAACGATGGAGACAATACCATTCACAATCAGCAAAATTCAGCATTTGTGACGATCTAGTCCTGGAAATGTGTGGGATGTTTTATGTTATGCTAACGGTTTATCTATTTGTATGAACCGTACATGCAACTGAATTATGTTTAATTATAAATTGGAATACTTCATTTAAGCATTATGGAATTATCATTAAGAAGGAAACAGAACTTCTTCTCCAAACCGTTCAGTAACCACATTCTACCAAGGAGAACCAGGCTAATGGGAGTTAGTGTATCAACAAAATTGAATGGTACACTACCGACAATTCAAAAAGTAGCCAGTATATATAATTATAATTTCGTGACCATGGTATGGTTAGATTAATTTCATTCGATTGAAATGAATCTATATGTATATACACGTGTATGTACGTATGTATATATGAATTTTTTATAATTTTTTGTAGAAACTGGTAGTTTTTTTTTTCCCCCCAACTAGTCACATGGGTCTGAAATAGTAATTATCTTTCGTAGAAAATCATTTTTTCATAAATTATTATTTCGTGTAGTATTCTTAGAATTTCGTTAAAAAGTACAAATTTTTATGAAACTCCATCAATTCTCATAAAAGAGTATGAATTTCTAAGAAAAATTGTAATCAGATTCTAATGATCGGCAATTTTAGAATTTCATTTAGATGGATAAGATTACGAATCTGTAAAAGAGAGTATGCAATACTCTTCTCAAACCACCGCTACTTGTCGTATCTCGCTCATTGTCAGAAGGAAAACTTATTGCGGCAGGATAAACCTGTAAAGCAGAATTTGGGTCTTCATTTGAAGATTGATCTTCTCATGTATTGTGTATGATCTAGACGGATTTAGAGAATCTATCGTATATTCATGAACTGACCTTGACTCAATACGCTAGTCTTATAAAAAACATTTGTTACTGTTCTAAACCAGGAATTTTTACCCATTTCAACATTTGATAGAAGGAAAACGATCGAGTAAATGCGAGCCATTTTACACTTATCTGTCACATGCAACGAAAACGTATGAAGAATTACAAAAAATTTTATGCCAAAACTACGAAAAGGTTCGAATTCTTTTACATAATCGTAAAATAAAATTCGTGGTTCGGCGTAGAAATTATTTCCATCAGGCTAACGAAATTGAATTTTAATCCTGGGGACTGGCACCCTCAGTGTCGACTGTTTTCATTCGTGTTACCCACCACTGTGTGTCACTGTGCGACTGTCCGGTAGTAGAACGTTACTTCTGTCTCTGTTGCACGTGGTACCTATGGCTGGATTTTCAAGGGCGTCAAATTGATGCGGCAGCGCTACGCCGTCGGCAGCAAAAAGATACCCCCAACAATGGGCACCGACAAAATTCAGTGATTAAAACTGATCAAAACGACGTGATTGAGTCAGTGGTTGTCAGTTGCATTTTTATCGTAAGAATAAAAAAATCTGGGATTGTTAATTGGAAGTCTTACAATCCCAATATTACAACGCCAGCATAGCGGCCACGAGATGAGATAGGTTCTTGCACAGCCATCTGTAAGAGCCAATCGCGTCCCGCGCCCCATGGAAGCCTTCTTGGATTTTCAACCAATCGCATTCGAGATCATTTTGCGCACATTTTAAAGTGTGAAAATCTCCACATGGTATGTGCACGGTATAGGTGTAGACTCCACTTTGTACATTTTCGAGATGGCTTTCATTGGGCTCAGAATCAAATATGGTCTGCTCAAAATGGGACGAAAATGTGCCCACCGAAAGAACATACCCCTCCCATCATGACGGTAATGTCCTACGATGCTAAATTAGTCAGTTATCCGTCCCCTCGCGCACCTAGCTGCGCTGAACCCGCTGAGCCAAGAGCTTCGAAAGGTGCCGCTTAGCCGGCTGTCTATAGCAATCTTCAGCAACCGTTTAGTTAACGACGTTGCTTCGAGAAAGGAGATATACAGACTGCCTATTTATAACCTCTATTTATTGGTATGGGTCCGGTGGGATTGAATATATTGCGAATTTATCTGCAACAACGTATTTCTTTATTTCTGCATCAAATGAAAATGTATTTGAGTTTCTTTTTTTTCAGAATTGTGCATAGAACGGGACTTTTGAGCCCATTTTCGCGTTTGAGATACGTGGGTATATGGACGTGGATCTGGATATGTGGATATATATATATATATATACCAATACGTAAACATCGAAATTGACCAGGGCCCCCCCTTAATCACTTGGCGTCACGCTCCAAACCCCCTAGAAAAATCAAAGAGTGTGTAATAAGCATTTTCGACAAGCCATTGGCGCAGCAACCAGGATAATATACCAGAACAATATCGTGTCCCAACCGAATTTTCCACAAGACGAGGAAAAAATATAGGATTCCTTAGTAGGCGTAACTGTAACTTTTTCTTGGTAGATCCACCGTTTTAACAGTAGCGAAGTTAAAATGTATTGCGTTACGCGAAAAATATACATATTGGCCGTCCGCTACCACTTTGGAAACTGTTCAACGATTGCAATGACTAAAATAGTTGGCGTGAATTGGGTATACTTTAGATTGAGCGATTCAAATTTAGCGCTACTATTTGTAATTAAGCATGGCTGGTCCCGCGAGTCTTTGATTCGAAGGTCTCTTACTCGACGGAGTGAAATCGGCAAAGTCACCTCCGCCTGATCCCGTGCACCTCTCGTGCTACCTTGCGCCTCGGCCCAGAGGCACTTTACGTAATACACACGAGGAAGAACGTAGTACAATAGGTATACGCAGGGTTAAATCAATGATGCGGCGGCTGCGCGCCGTAGAAATCGCACATAGCGACGCGGGTCCGGGTACCGGGGCTGCCTGTCGCCCCGTTCCTTTCCTCCAGAAAAATCTACCTTCCGCCACCGTATCACCCCCGCACAGCCCTCAGCCCTCTGTACCCCGTATAGCTGGACCGCGCCCTGCGCCCCGCGACCTGCCGAACGACGACGACGACGACGTAGACCACCGCTACGTATCAGCGTAACGTAGTACGTAGTAAAAGGACTGCGCCAGCGCAAGTCCAAGGTTCGCCTCCAAGATGATTGTGTTTCTCGACCGTGTTTCTCTACGAATAAGGCAAGGGAATGCGTGAATACTCATGGAATTGTATTCTCGAATATATCGTGTGGTAACGGAGGCACGTGAAACCGATATTATACGGGACGGGAATCGTCAGTTTTTGCTTAAACGAACAAGAAGTGTCACCGGGAGCTGTTTGTCGCCGAAGTCAACGTCACATCCGAATTAATCGCCTAAGGAAACGAAAAATTTACCCGAATAACGTTCGATGTCGTTGAGAATTTTTTAAACTGTTTAGTGTGCTTTCGCGTAGCTTAGCCAATTTTCAACAATATTTTCATCGTGACTGAGAGCGATTGATCGCGTGTAATTTATATTCGCAAGGGGAGTGACTTCCATTTGTGTTTCGTTTTTCTTCGCCGATAAAACCCAGATATACGGATTTCCACCCAACGTGCACGGTCCGCGGGCAGCGAAATTCGATGTTTTCAAACGTTGGACTACATACTCGGTTCAACGCTGTTGCGGACAGTTTGAATCTTCATCCGGACCTCACTATATAGCGTTCTTACGGAGTGATAACGAGAGTTCCTGCGGAATCAAAACCAGCTTCGTCTACCCGCCGTGCCCTGAGAGCCCTAGATGTGAAGAGGGCTGGTCGCCGGTCCGATTTCATTATTAAGACAAAAGAAAAGGCAGCACGAGTGAAAACTGGTGTCATAAAGTGCAAAGATTCGAGTGCGACAAATGTGCAATAATAATAAGAATAGTACCACTAATTGTGGTGGAGCACTCTGAAGAAATAAAAATCACAATCGTTGAGCGGTTCGTCAAGGCGGTGTGTCGATATACTCTCGTACGTTGACAAAAATATGTGAACCAAGTCGAGGCATAAGCCCGAGATCCAGTTTCAGCATTTAAATCGAGAACCGGGCAAAAGTGACTAGAAAAATAATAATTATACCTGCTATTGGGATTCGCGACGAAAATAATTGACGATACGTTGAAATAGTTTGTACCGCATGTTTTACAATTCATATTCTTTGGCTTCGACGTGAACGCTATCAATTTCTACCCGGTGTAATATTATTAAATCTCAATCAGTATCGTCTAGTGCCGGATCGGGACAAAATGGCTTTCGCTTGCGTAAAAATTCTGTGTTTTGGTGTAATCCTTCTGCTGAGAGCAGAAACTTCCCGCCAACAAGAAGAAGATATTCCTCACAACGAGTTAGTATACCCTTCACGCAAATCTATCCATATCTATAGGCATAGTTATAGATAACACACACGTGCATGATGCAATTTACACGTAATTCTCGATGACTAGTTGTCTATAGGAATACGGATTACATAACGGTACTAAGGGTTTTGAGGGGGGCGGAGGGGGGGGGGGGTGAAATTTTTGGCAGCGGGGGACAGAAAATTTTCTGCCAAAATTTGTTTGCGTACACACTTTCATCGAAGAAGATGGAAATTTTTTTTCAGGTCACACATACTATCAATCCAAATCTTGTACGAAATAAACTTTTCATTACTTCCGTTTTGGTTATTTCAAAAACGTAAAGCTCGGTATTACTTAAATTTTACTCGAGTCCCCCTCGTTTTTCTGTAGTTGCGCGATATCACCGTACTTTGTATGAAGCGAGGATTGCCCTCCATCGGTGTAATTTAACGTAAATTGTACGTGTCTCTCCCACATCGAACTGGCATTTTTACCTATACGCATAGATATATATATACATAAATAATTGGCCGAAACAAGCGAGTGTAGTACAATAACATCGTTTGCATCGCCATAAAAATTTTCCGATAATTCTACTATTTTTTTACATTTCTTCTACCATCGTCTATCCACCAATTATACATATACCTATATCAACCGATGCATAACTCGATGTACATAGCTGGCACATAAATACGGCGACTTAAAGACGTTAAGTTATATCAATAATATAACATATGAACAATTTGTGCTGGAAAAAAATTGTACAAAAAAAATTATAATAACGGGTAGCGTGTTATGGATGATATTTTAGCTCAAGTTCAAATGCCGCTCTGTAGAGATATCATGTGTGTTCGCATTGCATTCCGGTGTACATTGTGCGCGTTCATCTTAACGCAGTTTGATGTATAGCTAAATATGATATTAATAACTCAATAATTTCCTCTCTACCCTAAATCAATTTTGATTCTGAGATTTGGTACGAATGTAACAATGCGAGACAAATCTTTATATTCGTAAGTTTAAATGAAATCGTAATGCGCTATCGTAGTAAAAACGTGTGAAACGTAATTGACTTAAAAAGGTATAACGCAAATGAGAAAAAAATAACATCGTTGAGTCCAGTATCCAAGAATTATAAGTGACATGTCGGTACCGTGACATCTTACGAAGACCCTCCGTTCATATCATATAACCGTAGATTAATTAACACAAATTTATAGACGATTTATTATTCCATTTACAATTAATCACCGTCCAGTTTGGAAAACACTAAAAGCGAACTAAGAACGAAATTTTAGAACGGGTGGGTTACTAATTGATTATTCTCAGTTTTTGAATTAGACATGTCATCTGTCTTTGCAGCGTCTCAGACGAGTCGTCAACATATCCCCTGACGCAGATTCAATACAAATTTGCAAAGTGAATTGAATTCATGCGGGACTTCTGGTGATCAGTCACTAAAGCCGATTTTACCTACTTTTTGTACACAATGTCACTTTTGGTCACATTTTCCGGATTTTCATACACTTTCTGCTTTTTCTGCCGTTTTTATTCAGAAGACTTGATTAGAGTTCAGAATTAGCCTAATTTAAAATTGCAAATCACAAAAATTCCTCCTCAACTAAACTTAATATTTGTTGCAAGTGGATTTTCTTTTCGAATTTAGGACCAAAGCGCGCAACTTCACAACACGATAGGTATAGGTATAAGGCAATTAAGAGCAAGTTGACATATGCGAAAATTGACGTTACTTTTTTGAGGCCTTTAGACGTAGAGCATCTCTCGTGAAATTTGTACGTCTAAATCGTCAGCATGTTCAATTTCATCTGCTATTTTAAATGATTTTTGGCTGCCAGTCTTTTCGTGTGACTTCTACGGTTTGATTTTCAGTTAATTCGACAGTTTGAAAAGTTCTGATTTTGTGACGAACATCGAGACACTATATTGCGAGGTCTCAAAACTTTTGTTACTTTCTGTAATAAATAATACGTCTCACTTTTTTCTCACTGTCAGTGTGGAAGAACGTAAATACACTCGTGAAAAAAATTAACGTGCCCCTTCCCTCCCGCTTTTGCTGTAGAAAGATCCAACTTTGAAACGCAGAAACCTTGCGTAAAATGCAAGGAGAAAGTTGAATCGAAAACGATTTTAAAACTGCAAATCTTGGCTTCAAGTTCCATCACATTTAGTCTATATGCATTTTTTGTAGAGTAATTCTATTTTAAAGTCACCCATGCCAAATTTTTAAATTGAACCTTCGACTTTGCACCGTTAACGCAAACAACAGAACTGTTCTTCAAATTTTCAAGATAGCCCGGAGTTGCAGATTAGCGTTTTCCATTCAAAATCATTTTTTCAATATTGTCTGTGGTGCGAATTGAGGGTCGTTTATGCCCGAGCGGCAGGGAATACAGTGCGACTGGGTTTAACTGGGACGAGGGCTCTTGATTGAGGTGTTGAAAGTGAACATGGGTCTTGTAAGTGAAATAGGACTTGGTGACTCATTGATTATAAACGTAGGAATGCGTGGTGACGATCCTAATTAGAGAGTCGCAAAGATTAGCGCATAGATCGAGAGGTAAAGACGAGTCGCACAGTTTAGAAGGTATAAGACGGGAAGTGACTTGGGGTGAGCGGAACGATGCGGGAGTGAGTGCAGAAAGCAGAGTCCATGACCAGAGTTCTGGGAACAAGAGGCTATAGTCGGGTGTGCATAGGGTGCCCTAGGGATTCTTTACAATTAATCTGGCGTAATAATACATATATGTAGCTTCCAGGTGATAGAGACCATGAACGAATTGTGAGTGCGAAATAGCGATGAGCACGTAACATCTGTGATTATTACTCATTCGGTTATCCAATATCAAAACAAATAGTGTACGAAAACTTTGATCATAGGTATAATGAGTGAAAAAAACTTTGGGCAATCTTAATACCGGAAGTAGGGTTTGTACTTCAATATCTCCGGTATTAATGAACGTGGGAAGAATTTTAGAACAGGGCTTTGAAGTAAAACTTTTCTATTCCTCAAGATTGTACGACCGGGAAACATGCTCGGTAGTTTTGTGGAAGCTGTGTCGCGGTGAGTTTAAATCTCGATCGCTGAATTTCAAGAGCCATCTTTGGACAGTTGTCAAATCTGCAGCTGGCATTGCGGATCATTTTCTGTTAAATATTCAGAAAAGCAGCATTGCGAGGTTCAAGCTCGTTTATTTTCAAATTTCCATACAATGATTTTTTGACTTGTTAAGCAGGATCAAAGATTTTGAGAAATTATTTCTTTTGATATTGGATAACTTGGCGAGGAACAATCTCAGACAATATTTAAAAAATCACCTTGAAGGGAGATCTCCAAGCTACTAAACGGTCATGTAGAAAATCTAAAAAGATATACAAATTCGATACGAGGTGCTTAAAGATGGGATTACGCGAGAAAAGAGTCGGGCGAGTCTAACCTTTAGGCGCGGTTCAAGTGAAACTTCGTTGCCATCGATTTGAGATTGTCTTGTGACCGAAGAAGGATAAGTGTCTTTAGAATGTTATAATGAAATATTATATTTAGGACTTCGCATTCCAAATCAACACACTACTAAGATAGGCAGGCATACAATAGATTGGTGCAATTGTACTAAAATTGCTAATGCGATAATTCCAACTAGTCATCTTCAAATTGTATGTTTGAATTTATAACGTAATATCTGCTGCCTCTTCCCGCCTCGTCCGATATGAGAAAAAACATTGCACGAGATTTCAGGTGTAATGCCCCATTACGCAGTCTCTCTATATACAGTGAATTTTAATTAGTTCGAAACAATTTTCACGCGATGACCTTTCCCATCATTATGTCAACCACTTTGAATAAATACATTTTTTCCCTTGGAGGTTTTCCTTTGCAAGTGGTCAGGCATACCTTTATTCATTTTGTAATTTCTGAGTGCAGCTGATGCATAAATATAGAGGGATTTCGTTAAGCTCTTGGTCACTTATTGGATAATCATTTTATATGTATAGGTTGTCCCATGTTCATGTGTGCCGTATACGATGCTGTCCAAAAGACATCACACGGGCTTAGATCGTCTTCGAGGTAGCTCGCAATCAGTCGTTTACGTACGGTCGGATTTAACGGGTACCAGATCTGGGACGCATTCGTACCTATAATAATATTGAATTCAAACTTTTTTCTGCCCAAAGTATACTTTGTACAACTTTTGTTGAAAATAAATTTCGAAGCAGATACGATCCTTCGTGCGTGGGGACTTGGGTAACGTTGTTGCTTAATCGGCTATTGCAGGTATCTTATACCGTCTCCGTCAGCAATCGCCAATGGAAATCGTAAGATTCCGAGTCGTGTGGCTGGTTTTTCAGTTGTATGTAGTACAACGGAATCATCGACATGTGTCTCCTTGTTGTCACCACCAATTTCCGGATAAACGTAAGTGCATGAGCTGCGTCTTTTTTTCATGTAATAGTCGAAATTTGCATAAATTTTTTCGCAAACTGTGCGGCTTAGAAATACGAGTATGTTTGTCATGCGCGTGCATCCTTTGAAGAACACCCATCACGCGAATCCCTGCCGTATCTCTAGAAATAGAGTGTTTCGCAGTTTCTTCTCTCTGTCCTTCTCGCATTTTATAGATGCACGCGGGACTTACGGACAAATCTCTTCCGCCGTGGATAATCTCGCTGCTTGCGAAAGAAGGGCCGGGCAAGGGTCCGAAATCATTTCGGTATTGCCGGCCATTTGTGACCGCGTAACGTGCAAACATCTGCGGATAATTGTGTGCCGTTTACCTACCTATATCTAATCGTATGTGCAAATATGTATGACATTATGACATACGTATATACGCGGCATGTAGGGATGTTACAACCGTTGCCGTTTGTAGGAACTGTATAAGGACCGTGCGTGATGTTTCCGATACAACGCAATTGTATCGGTTGTTTGAGTTTCGAGTTGAAATCGCAGTTACGCGTCGGTATCTCGACTCGAAACTCATAGAGTTTACCCCGGTGGCCGGTATAAAGTAAATAGCGTATCTATTTGGGTATCTACACAGTTGTTATAACGCAAGAGGTGCGCGTACCTTTGTTACGCTGCTAGGTATGTATGTACATCTACAAGTTGTAGGTTCACCTACTGACAGTTGCGTGCCAGCTTTTGCCGATACTCGCAACTCTGATCCTAGGACTTCCAAGAACTCGGAAAACTCCTACGCTTGTAGTACGTGACGTAGAAATACTTGGGCTAAGGGCCATAAGATATTCGATGAGCTAAATGGGCCAAGCGGATAGACATACCTATATTGCCTTAAACAGAATTCGAAACTGCGCGTTTCTTACGAATATCCTTGTAAGTCACGACTTGTGTGAAAATTTTCAATGGCTGAAGACGAATGACGGTTCTTTGGCCTGTAGGAAATAACCGTTGCTAAGAATTAGTCAACGTAATGGCATGATTGCAAAATGTTATTCTCAATACAAGCCAGAGCTACGTGTAAAGTGTTTGTAGACTATATCTTTGGTAGAACCCAAACGCAATTTTTAATTGCCGTACCGTGTCGGTACGCCAAGCTAATAATTCTGTTTTTCCAGAAACACTCTATACGCTCTTCGGTTCCGAAGTGTTCCGCATTCTTCTGAAAGGATACCGAAATTCATATTTCTTTTTTACCAGCGAAATATGAATGACCGAGAGTAATAATAAAATACAGCGTGCAAAGATTTAAATCATTTGCCGGATAGTACATTCGCAAAATGTTATACCAACTTGTCGATGTCTGCGTTCCAGCTAATGATGATTAATATTCTCCTAAATAATATGCACTCGCAGTATTTCACACAGGTTCGTTATTCTGTTATAGAGTCAAGAACTGGGCGCTAAAATTTGGCGTGGATCTTTGGGAGTTTGGTAGACAGGTGACAAAGATGAATGAAATACAACGGGTAAGTTAAAAATCGATTTCGACAACTTCATTTCTACGCCACGCCGACCAGCGTACATATCGTGTATGATTGCAAAAGAGGCGCCCAAGCGATAACTTAAAAGTGTATGGATGTGAAAGACGGTGCGAGTAAAGTAAAATGATTAAAATATTAAGAATATTCATGTAATAAACATTCGGACACACGTGTTGTGTCTCTAACTTCTGGGGCAAGACTATGTTCACAAAAATGTCAATTGATGCAGCATTCTTGTAGGTAGTTTATTTATTTATAACATGCATTTATCTCAAAAACGATATACTCCCCGTCTTTAAATATACAGGGTGCTAGCTTACCTTCGTACCAACATTTGTTACACGTACAGAAGGAAAATTGACAATTGTCGGAAACGAGATTGAGTCAGGTGGGTACCCACCTGTAAACTTCCGCTCAATAACATAGTGCGTAAAATTGAGAAAAATTGAAATCCTTGGTGTAGAAAATCGAGCATTTCGCATGTAGTTGTACTCATATGTACATCTACGTCGTTTTACTGCAATTTTGTGCGAGAAGTTATCCAGAAGGCCTTTTTAACATACTGCAGCTGATTATAATATTCCCACCGTTGTAGTCTCTCCTTGTTTTTGCCTCGATTCTCTTTAAAAATTGCTGACTCTCAGTTCCTGCATGTACAATCATCCAGATGTAGGAGCGCTACCGTGATGAAAAAAAATAAAAAATAAAAAACTCAATTTACTTGACGATCGAGTCCGAACTTTAATTTTTTCCAATTTTTCGTTAGGCTAAAATCGTAAATGTTGTGCATTTGGCTAAATTGTGCTACCAAGACCTTTTATAGACACTTGGCAGTCACAAATTTCGTAACATAAAAATTTGACGTAAAGTTTTAGCAAGTTGCCTGATCGTACCCTTTTAATGATATTCATAACCTGCACCGGTTACCATCTGGGAGCACTTTTTTCAGGGCACGGGGATTACGATTTTTGAGAAAATCGGCAAGCGTCCGGAATGCCATTCTATAAAGAAACAAGATACTAGCAATATGGTTTTGTACGTATTAAACGGACGGTATATGCGTACGTCTGTGGGTCGTTCTAATCATTCTAGCAATTGGATATGCTACTCATATTAAATCGTTGGTCCAAAGACCAAATGAACACTTATATAGATGCTGTTACGAAGGTACCCTCTCACCCTCTACATTTAGAGAAGATGATCTCGGCCCTTAAAAAGCAACGCATGTCATGATTAATTGAATTACTGATCGTGAATTGCTGCGTCAATCACTGCGATTGGAGAAACAGTAAATCTCACAACTTTAAGACGAGTGGGCGTATTTCTAAAACACACACGATTTTATCGGTGAACCTTTACTTACAATTAAACGTTGTTACTTTTCTAACAATATGTAGCCAACAACTAGCGGAGGGGTAACTCGGCGAAAAGGCAGAGTATGCGGTACTTTGCACAGTGCAGATAACAAATGTGCAGGTATACGAAAGAGTACAGCCCGCGATCCGCTATAGGTACAACCGAAGTCCTGTAAAGTGACACTTGCGTTCACGCGTGTAGAAGTTTCTACAGGCATAACGATCCTTGCATAAGAATAGGCCACAGTTGAGCTGAGCTATACGTACGCAGAGCAACCGACGACAACGTCGAATGCAGCGGCCTGGGGAGAGCGGAGGGGTAGTTCGTCATCCGTCATCGTTAGCGGTCTCTCGGCTGTCGGTAGCACGTCTGCGAAGCGCCCCTGTTGTACCACCCTTCCTATACCTGTCGTATCTATCTAGGCACGGGGTAGGGATACACTCGCATGGTGTACCGTCGTCGCGTCGGTACGTACTTCATGCGTTGAAAATTACTTGGAAATAGTAATAATTATGGTTCGTTGCAAATTGTACGTATACGTACAACGCAGGGTTATTAATTAATTATGCATGCATCTATGGGACATTCCATGCGATGCTGTAGCGTCACATTTAGGATATTTTATTAATTTCGCCTGGTAACGGTCTGTCACGAGTGAGATTTGTCTGCCAAATATCTTTGCAAATTACGATGAATTCCTCGGGCAATTAGTATTGCAACATTCGTATATGTTTATTTTCTTTGTTTTAATTTATCAGATATCGTACTACCCGCCCTATCGCAAATAATTTCAAATCGAATGTTCTCTCGAATAGGCACGATAGGTGTAGAGACAGCCGGTTTCGTGTCTCGGGAAATACAAAAATTTGTTTGCTGGAACTGGGAACAACTCAATGAATTCGGCATAACATGAATAATCGTTATTGTAGGTATGAAAATTCGACACCCCGATGACTTTGTCAGAATGCAAGATTTCTAAAAGGTTTTTCAAAATGGCGAGAAAAGTGGTGAAACTCCACGAAATTAATATTTTTAGGGGCGACGAAAACGCTTCCTGCGCATACTTACAATTCAAATGGCTATTCAGACAATTGCCTACAGCTGCGGATTGGTAAACTTTGCGACAAGTAGGTATCTATCTACTCATCTTGGATTGATTGTCGGACAGAAGCCGCCGTTCAAGTGGTAGGCTCTCTCACGCTCACTCGGAAAAACGCGACGCAGTGATAGCGGACTACAGAGATAATATAAAAATTCTTACGATTGCAAAAGATTTCACCTTTTAGGTATGAAAATTTGACTACATATGACTACAGAAAAATTTCATGACTGCCTTGATTACAAAAAACCAGCACTCATGTGCGATCATCTGTAATCATCAGTGATTTTGTTTTTACTTTTCAAATTTCACATTATCAAGGTTTTCAAGATTTCATGATTACTGCAATCACAATGATTACGATATGATTAGTATTTAAAAAATGTCTCCTTGGTAGCAGGCACTTTCGTGAGTACAACGTGATTACAGTGATTGCAAAATGACTAAAGTAAGGAGTAACACAATGACTGCTTTGGTGGCTAACCCCTGGCCACCCTTAGTCTAGTAACAATTTCATCCGTGAATCTTCGGCGGAAATTTTTCTTATCGCGAATCTTTTTACAAGCTCACCGAAGACTTATTGTTAGTGCAGCTATTGCGAAATCGTTTTCCAATTTTCATCCGTCGGCAGATTTTCTAATGTTTCTGACGCATAATATTTCACTGATACGTAAAATTTCTGCCGTTACTTCGAAAGAGCAAACTCATTGCAGTCTTCCACCACGTTCTTCTTATTATGCCATCTGCTTGAAAAAGTGGGTAATATCTACCGAAGTGCTTCAACGCATCTTGTACTGCAGAATTTGCCGTCAGGTTCTCATTCAAATTATGACGCAGACGGTTAGTGATTTTTGGTCTTTACTACAGATCGTTGCTAGGGCGATGATAACTGATTTGAAAAATCCAGAGTTCTCTCTTTGATGTCTCTGCGTTGAAAATTGAAAAAAACAACAAAGAAAAAAAAAAACAAGTGCCGAAAGGGTAGTTTGTCTGCTCGAGGTGACAAAGTATCGGGTTCTTGACGTTGGACCAATGACTTATGAGCTCCTCTAATTTGAAAGCTGCCAGGTCTCATGATCGTGAGTGGTGACTGAGCATGAGCATGGATAAGAAAGATAATTTTACTACTCAACTAGTCAATATCCAGTACTCGAGAATTTATCTCTAGCTGATACTTTTCGTCGCTTCGTTACTGCAATAAATTTTATTCCTTGCCTACAGAAATATCACGAAGTGGAGGCTGACGTGGCAAGGAAGGACGGGCTTCTCTTGATCCGAGAAATGGCAGCAGAAGTGAAAAACATGATGGATTTCAAAATGAATGCCGTCATGGTGAGTGGTCATTTTCACTAATTCACACAAAACTTAAAACCAGTTAAATCTGCGTGTTTTTGCCAATAGTCCGGGCACGCCAGTGCAGCACTTATCTTACTGAACGAAATGATCAGGTCTACAGGGTACATGTTCTACAGAATATCTTTCTAGAGAATATTTCTCTGCAATAAATAACCCTTTGTCAACCACCTGAAATCGCGAATGCGAATGAAATTTCATCCATCCCTCGTTGATTAAAAAACTTCAATTTCACGATGAGAACACAGTTCGTAGTTGAATTGCAATTAATAAAATTGTATTGTCACGTATAAAATTACTATATAACGTCATTGAATTATCCCGTGTCCCAGCCAACAATCTCGCCGTTTGGCCTAATGAGCCACCACGTGAGTCACACCCCTTAAATGCCGACCACCCTTACTGTCGAAAAGATGGGCATTTTCTAGAAAATCATTAACGTTTTAATATTGAACGCAATGTTTCTCTGCCAGATCATAAGGTTGTTTTGAACTTGTAATATACCCTAAAATCTTGGCGTTGCAGCCGATCTCAGTAATGGCACCTGAAACACTGGCTGACAGCTAGACTGCGGAATGCTGCCCCCGGAAAAAAAACTGACGAATTTGTCGTTCACGATACGTGTCATACTAACAAAGCGTACCAGCGTTTTGAAATTGTGTTTGAAATTAGGGAAAAGGTGGCAGGCGATAAAAATACCTATACTTCTGATACGAAGGGCAATACGGGGATGACCAGGGTAGGCGCCCTAAAGGGCTCAAGAAGAAGAATAAGGGCTGTGGACTGCGAGGTACGACGGTCGTAGAGACGCCCAGCGTCGCGCCGGCCGCGTCTCAAGACCACCGCCAATCAATACTCTCCATTTTCGCTTGTGTTTATACATACCTAGACACGACGCGCACAAACACACGTGGGCGTATACCTGACGTTTGTGTACTTGTAGGCACTGTGCCTGCAAAGACAAGTTCAAAAACAAAGCTTATTTGTCAATACGTGTAAACAGGTGCTCCTTGAATTCAGTTGATTGTGAGTAGGATGAAGGGAAACTTAAGACTAATTGTAAGTCGGGCAGGAGGTACACGATTTATTGGCGCCTTTTTATAAGATTCTGGATTCGATATGGAACAAGAGTGTGACTGTCTGGCACGGATCTGTGAGGAAATGGTAAATCTCCAACGAGACGCGACCTGATGGTGACACGAAGCAATTTGGATGGAGTGGGGAATGCTTCGCTCAATTTTCATACTCTCAAAATGTAAAACGGGATTTAATAGCACATTGTAAGACATGCAGTATTGACCCTAATGAGTTACACACGCAATCTTTTCATGCTATCCCATTTACAGCACATTTTGTCCGGACTATAGTTCTTGCAAATCTGCGGGTACAAGGCCAACTTTAACTTGCTAATTTTAACAAAACTATTGAGAACGTGAATGAATTTAAACGTGAAACCTTTGCTTTTCTCAGCGTTAAAATTCCAAGCAGATTCCCCAAGGTTGGCGACCTATGAGGTGAATTTGGTAGAATTAATTGGTTTCAAAGTTCTTGAATCAAAGCGTTTCGACGTTAGACTGAACTATGGTAAAATGCGGGTGTCGCGTTCTTATTTACCTGTATTTAATGTATTCGTGTTGGTCGAACAATAAATTCGAATTACATTCGAATGTTACAGCGGATAATGGAGAGCGCGGAACAGGCGGCCGTCTCTGCCCCGAGGGACGTTGAGTCACCCCCTAAGTATTACTCTTCCCACCGTCTGAATATATTTACGAAGGATAAAAAAATTGCTCCCGGTTCTCAAGAAATGATCCTGACTCCCAGCCGTCACTTTGACCATTTGCCCGTAAACGTTAGCCTGTCCGCGGTGCTTTTGCCATTTGGCGTCAAAGATACCGGTAAGGATTCCTTTATACCTTAGCGTTCATGTCGAATTATACGCATGTCATTTGTATCATATTATTCACGACCATGCACAACTTATAACGAGCATAACAATGCGACCGCGCCGGTAGTACCTTCGGGTATATTTTCATCATTCTCGACTTTGGTTCAAGACCCGGATGTCGCCGCTGGTATTCGATGGAGCGACTATCTGGATCCACTTTTCGCCAATAATTATGAGAGCGACCCTTCGCTTTCGTGGCAATACTTCGGAGCAACTTCCGGCTTCCTGCGTCGTTTTCCTGGTGGGTAGAAATTCCTCCTTTACGTTCAAGGGCCACAGAAGTGAATATGCCTTTAAAGTATACCTGTATAGGTATGAAGTTATTCACACAAACCACGGTATAAGACCGTCCGCTTACGCCTTACGCCCCAGGCTGGTGAAGTAACTTTTGGCTATGTCGTCAATAATTACCACCACATTTCTCGGGTCTTGGGTTATTGTATGTACATCATCTCCAATTGTACCATGCAACCGTATTGTGTTCGCCAATTTCGAGATACGATCTATTTGACGTCGAACGCGTAATTGTCTCGTAAAATACAGGGAATATTCGGTGAAGTAAGCGATTGATTGCACCCACCGTCAGAGATAAACCACCTTGCTTAATTGTTATCCGTGAGTACATTAAGGCACGGAGTCAGCTCGAGTCACCGGGTGACGGTCCGCTTTGCCGAGTATCCTTTAGTTATGGGTATAACGAGATCGGACGAATTCCAGCTATTTCGTGGCCACCTCTACCGACATCGACGCCGTCTCGATCATCGTCGGTGGTACGCGATGTATACGACTTTCGCAATTCCGGATGGTTCGTCGGAGGAGCGACGAGTTCTAAGGACGTAGCAATTCTCATCGACAACGGAGGTTACATGTCCGGAAAGAGGCGCGACCTCGCCGTAGCGACAGCCAAGGCCATTCTGGGGACCCTTGGCCCTGACGACTACGTGAACGTCTACCGTTATGCAGAGGGCGTGGACGAGACTGTTCTCTGCTTCAAGGACAGTATGGTCCAGGCCACACCTGAGAACGTCAGGGAGCTCAAGGTGGCCCTCGACGCGATGAAGCCGGAGGGAACAACCAACGCTTCCGCGGCCCTGAGCACGGCCTTTGAGATATTGCACAAGTACAACAGAACCGGCCAGGGTAGCCAGTGCAACCAGGCGATCATGATGATCACGTCCGACACTAACGACGTGCCGAAGGAACTTATCAAGAGATATAATTCACCGCACATGCCGGTAAGGATATTCGTCTATCTCGTTGGCGGAGAAAAGAGTCCCGGACTACGCGCAATGGCGTGTGCAAACAAAGGTAAACTCACTCGTCATCGGTCTATAGATAATACATATATTTTAATAACATTATACACTTGCCTATATAATTCACGATTATAAAAAAAAAAAAAAAAGTCACATCTACAATCCTGTGAATTCGTCCAATGGGGAAATCTGATCATTTGATCGTTGATCATTGAAATCATTTATAGGCTATTACGCCAGAGTTTCAAGTATGGATGAAATCGAGGAAAAAGTTTTCGAGTATATCAAGGTCCTGGCGAGACCTATGGTGTTGTATCAACACGATCATCCGATACACTGGACGTCCGTATACGTTGGAGGAAAGGTATTTTCAATTGTTTCAACCTGAATTAGAACCGTGTAGTGAATTGTACATTTGAGACTTATGGGGTCTAGTGTAATGATCGAAACTTTACATTGATAACATATCATTCCGGTCTTTTCATGGATGCGTAACATGTCACAGGCGGCAAAGGTAAATCCACCTGTATACCCTAGGTAGCTACGATCTTACTTTTTGCGGACGACAATTGTTTGTTAAGCACCACACGTGAAGAAACCATGCCAAGCCGTTGGTTCCGGGTAGCACAAAAACCAACTTAATTCTCATTCATCTCTTATACGCAACCAATTACTTTGGTCAATAGACTTTCTCGAGAAAAAAATCGGCCATGAAAGTTGCATGCGCTTTCTGTGCACAGGCGGACTTTTATCTCATTATCTAATTTTCCTTTCCACGCATTCATTAAAAGATCTGGTATCGGATATAATTATATGGCACATTTGAGACGAAATCGCCGAGTTTTGAACCTCGGCACCATTTCTAATTTACAATTAGATGAAACCTTAGCGGCTATAGCAGTACATTTAACATTCCTACATCCTGTATTGTTTTTCCCACTTTTGTGTCAACGTCTTTCGGTCATGTCCAAAAGTTTGTGTTCAAAAATTTCAAGACATTTCTCAAAAATTGCATTCTTGCGTTCCTTAAATTTTTTTTATAATAGTTATAATACCACAGTATCGCTGTGCTTATTCCGTTATTAGACCAGGAGCGTTGAAAATGAGGATAAGGTAAACATAACATGTAGATGTGTTATGAAGTGGGATTGGCAATTAGAGTATACTTTGGAGAGAATGGAATGTAATGAACTGAATTGTTTGAAAGATCGAACTAAAGTATAAATTTTATATTAGTCGAATGAGCGAAGAATCAAGTACCTGGGGGGAATGATGTATTGTTAAGAGATCGACTAGTTGCATTTTAGCCGGCGTTGTGCACAACTAGCAGTGTAGCGATTAATCACCTTCCGACCAGCATATGGGAACTGAACCTGTTATTATAGACGAGGATGAAGACAAAATGCAAGGTGCAAGGGAATCGAATTGGCGGATCGTATGGACTGGAAGGCCTGATGTGACACAAAATAAAAAATGGACCAAAATTATCAAATCACGGTAGTGATATCGCATGATCGGCATAAAGAAATGTATTTCGAGAGAAATTTACATACGACGGTCTAGAAAATATCTGCATGTTCGTAAATCAAAAACGTTTGGCTGAAAATAAAGGGGGAAAAAAGAAAATAATAAATAAACCAACAACTGCAGGGGCCTAGAACATCTGACTATAGCCTAAAAAGGTTTACTATAAAATTGAACATGGTGGAATTCAAAACACGGAGATTTCGCAGGGTACGCCTCGTATACTGTATACAATTCTTTTCTTCTTTCCAAATGCAGAGCAACAGGTACGGCGAGGAAAGTAGCGGGCAGCTGATGGCTTCTGTGACGGCGCCCATATTGGACCGCCGTAACCACACGGTGAATATCCAAGTACAAAGTTGTTTCAATGCTTATAGCTGTATCACGGAAGAGAAAAAGAATCCTTTGATAAAGTAAATTACATAGGCGTATGCATTCGATATTAGGTATACAGAGCAAGTATCTATCTTTCTAGGTGAGGGTGGCCAATCTGTTAGGAATCGTAGGTACGGATGTTCCGGTCGAACAGATACAGAAGCTTGTGCCTCCGTATAAGGTTCGTATTATTTAGTTACGACTCCTTATAACACTGTGACGCATACGTGACGACAGCAATAGACGAGGTGTGATATAACGACGTGAAAATATCATGCGACGTTGCTTTATTTTCAGCTCGGCGTCAATGGCTATTCGTTCATTGTTGACAACAATGGTCGGATTTTGTACCACCCGGATTTGCGTCCCCTGGTGAGGTATTTTTATTTCCCCTGTATCTTGCAGAAGCTGTATCCCGTTCCTTGTATTCCTAACACGAGTGGTTTAATTACACGCAGCCAGGAAATATTGACGTAAGTTCATGAATATCATTCCTGACCGCAAGTCGATCATTAACAATAATTATGCTTATGCGTTACTTATACAATTTATTATATATATATATATTTAGAGCTTGGTTATTTTATTATTGGACACTCTGCACAAGCGTCTTGGATTAATATTCTGAATTTTTTTTACAAGCTATATCTATTTTTTTCAATTCCTCTATCCGCATAGAACGAGGTGTCGGGCGGCCAGGGAACTGACCGAAAACGTGTCTGTGAATTATTAGGCATATTTTTAGCCCAAAATCTATAAAGTTTTCTCGCAACGGGGGAAATTAAATTCACGTGAGGGCAGTGTTACTTAAAAAAATTAGGGATAGGGAGTAGAATCTTGTACGGGCTCGTACCCACTGTGAGGAGAAAAAGTCGAAAAAATTACATTTACGAATCTAATTGTAAAACAACGTCCTCAAGTGACCCAAAGCGTCTTTGGCAAAAAATGTCGGACATTTCCCTCTTTTCTTTCAACAATATTTATTCATATCTGGGGACTATTATAGCCGTTGAATCATAAAGAAGTGCTCTCATGCTCTACTCTCCTTCCTACTGCTCTTAAAACGATAATGATGGTAACCAGTCTCCTTGATAGTAATTAAATCCCGCGACAAAGTCGATACCTTTCAGATATATACTGGCCTACAGAATTTGTTTGCTCATTTGAGCGAAAGTTAACGATTACTTTGCTTCAGTACGATGAGACACTGAGGCCAAAGTACGTGAGCGTTGATTTATCGGAAGTCGAACTGGCGGAACACGAGGCGTCCTCCCATCCGCTGAACAACTCTCTGCTCTTGGACGTAAGTCATTATGTTGTCAATGGTTATAGTTTGATTTGCGACTGGCAATACCTATACATATGTAATGTCTATGGCGATTGGTAATAGAAACAACTATTTCTACAGCAGCGTATAACGTACAAGTATCGATATATCATCGAGTTCTTCAATATCTCTAGTATTGTTTCTTCATTTTTTTTTTTTGCGTTTCTAGCTGAGACACGATATGATTGATCAGAAGGAGGGAGAGACCGAATTCGCTGTGAAAATTCACTATGACGATATGGTAAGTATATCACATTATAAAAAGTTGAACCAAAGTTTCCTTATTTGGGAGAAACGAAATGAGAAGGGGCCAATAAAATACAATCGGTACAAATTTAGAATATGGAAGATACCGCAGTGATTGACATTTTTTTTCCTTGTTAATACGATTCAATACTCCTGCTTCTTTGGATATTTCGAAAAAAATAAGAGCGAACCCAATGCCGATGTGAAAAGGCGTGCCGTGTGCTGACAGTTAACACTTATCAGATATCTTTGTAACTATTCCAATACTTGATTTCTGTTCCAATAAACATTCACAGAAGAGGGTGACCTTGAGGAGGCACAAATATTTCTACATGCCGATCGAGGGTACACCATTTTCTCTGGGTCTCGCTTTGCCGGAGGGGTACGGGATGTACGAACTCCTCGCGGAGCAAGAAATCAAGCACGCTAAATTTAACGGTAAGATGAGATTGAAAAAAAATTTGTATTCAACATGATTTTTGTTTCGCTTTCCAAATCGGCAGAGTGAAAACTATAAGATAGATGTAGTGAATTTTCATAAATTAACGGCCGTTTCCTCCATCTACACATAATAACTTGGTAGATACTAATCACCGCACTGATCACGAGTTGACAATTGACCGGCTGCCCCTGTCCCACCCTGTAGAGTTTTACCGCCATCTACCATTGCCCATTGCAATAGAAATTATATGCCTCTCACGCTACAAGATAATCGATTCTTCAACCACCCGACTCCGTATCGTTCAATTTACTAGGTCACTCAGTTTATAAGACGAAGCCAATGATTAACCTCCCGCCAAGTTCCCATTACTGTTCGTTCAAATAGTTGTAGAATATATACCGACTCTATTTCGAAAATATGGTTTTTTTTTTTTTTTTTCATTGTTAGTCGTAAAGTGGTGTGAAACTTTTGGATTAATTATCTTTATTATCTGATCAACATTTCAGTTACCGACTTTTTCAAGGGGAATAACTGGAAGGTACACCCCGACTGGGTTTACTGCGAATATAACTCAGGGTCGAACAAATGGTTCGCCAGCCCCGAGGATAGGGTTTTTCATTTCTTAGACCGGACTCGCCGTCCTGGTTGGAAATGGATGTCGTTGAGACCCAGAAGCCCCAGCTCGCATCATAGACAAGCGAGTAAGCCGGACAAGGATTCGTACTATTGTGAGTATTATCACCGAGTAACATTATTCCGATTTGGTAAAATCTCAGTGAGCGTTATACCAACGAGAGATCGTGTTGGTGTATGTCCCTTCGTCGTATCAACCCTATCACTACCGTGCGTATGTAGAACACGTTGAGTAATAGTTCTGGAAGCGAGCACGATTTATTGTTGGCGATGAAATTACATGTTTAATTCTCTACATTACAAATTAGGCCGGTCTGTGCAATTGAATTGTTGCGCATGTTATACCTACTTATACGTATAATTACTGCTGGTTTCAGGTGACAAGACTTTGGTGCAGTCGTTGGTGCTGGACGCTTTGGTAACCGATGAGTTTGATAGAAAAAGTACACATTCTATGCGTAAAGATGATAAGCAAAGGTACGTCACCCTCATCGCACATAATGCGGATGCCATACTGTTTCCAGTTACGACAATTTTTCCGCACCTCATGCACTGGCACTCAATACGATATTAGAATTTTCGATTCGCTGTTCGACCGACTTTAATTTTGAGTTATTCCACGCTTAGCAGAACAGAAATATGATATGCATATTGTTGTTCAAATGATCTGTAAGTGAAAAAAAAAGTTATTTTGGATTCGCACGCATGACAGTAATTATATGGATGGAACTTTCTTGGGGTAGAAATCATAAGGGTTTCGGTGAGAATCATTTTTCAATACGTCGAAGTGACATTCACGTATGTTCTTTGAACTTGTCAAACCCCACAAACCCCATAATTTTTATTTCCGTTTATTAAAAGCGGTGTTCATATAATAACCGTCACTCATATGAATCTAACATCATTTTTATTTTAAACAAGGGTCGTTTTACGGTTCCAGGTACCTGCTGGACGAATGTTTTGTATTACGTATGAAAAAATATGTTCGACCATGCCAAATATGGTGATCAACCGTGTAGGGGAATGACATTTTTTGTTTATTCAGATACACGAGTTACCACTTGAAAATGCAAATTGTCTTTGCGATTACTTGTTCAATCAATCAAAAAATATTTCTCTGGATCCGAGAATAAATTTTTTTGAGAAAGTTTAACAAATCGAATTGAATTTATTGCAAGGGAAATTAAGAAAAAAAAAATGTATACTCACATGCATTGCAACCGACAACAATTTCGTGACAAAAATATGATTGTGCTTATCTCTACTGAACATACTTATTCATGGTTACGAGTGATTTGACGATAATCCGATCACATTCGAGTCCTGTCCGAAGACCTGAAAGAATATACCGAAAGCGATTTATAATAATCAAATAACTTGGCGTAAGCGACCCAATCACGTTCTGCCTGACGTGGACTAACTCATATCGTATACATATGTTATTTGTTGTTTGGTTTTAACAATTGAAATTTTGTTTGAAAATTGTTTTCGGAAAACAACTCCAGAATTCGAATCGCCACCTCGTGGAATCATTCGCTATTTTTCATGGAAATTTGAACGTTAAATTAGTACATTTTTACGCTAATCGTAATAATTGGAGATGCAAGTTTTGCAAAGGGTTGACCGTAATTGAAATTTATGATTACCGAGAAAAATTTTCAATATCTTATCCATTATTAACACAAAAGTATCGTAATAAAATCTATGGAGGATTGAGTAGTGAATTCGGAATCGGGCGAACTGTATGTTGGAAAGAGCTTGTAAATGCACCACTGCACAACACATTATGCCGATATGAATGTTTCATAATTTCATAATTCATCATTTTTTTTGAACATTCGTTTGGATCGAAGGTTTCATCCAAGATTTCATCGTCATCACTATTCTCATTACGATACTATTGCCCTCACTGAATTTTTCACTCAAAATCGTCACCAATATTATTATACCAATTATACCATCATCGTCGCATTACACCTACTATCGCCGCCACCACCACCATCGTCATCATAATCATCATCACCATAATTATTGATTCTGTTGTTGCTGCCGCAGTTGTTGTTGTTGTTGTTGTTATTATTATTACATTTTTATTTGTGTCTCCACCGCTAGCCCAATTGCCATACTGATGGCTCTACTGCACAGGTAATTTATTACACACGATTATATGATTAAAATTTGTGCACCTTCCTATCTGAATATACCAGTCATTGAAATACTGGATTTCGTTAACATTTGTACATGTAGTGTATGCATACAAATAAAGTATACGTATACTCGGATGGTATACGTGCATATGTGTGTATGTATAACTTATCAGAACGTATGATATTAACGTGTGGGCGTAAATGGTGTGCAACTGCAACGGGTTACCAACAGAAGTGTTTTGTTAATTGGTTTGTAAAGATCGTACCCGATCTTTATAGAAATGGAAGTATTTCATACATTTGATAACTTGCAAGAATGTACGAATAAGTGTTTAAGGAATGTTAACCTGACTTGCAAAGCGTTACTGTACCCATATAATATGCACACCCGGGTAACGAAATCTTATACGGCTGCTCAATTATGCAATCGCCAAAGCTATTTCGTATTGAGTGAAATTTGAGAAAATCTACGATATACTTATGTGGCTAACTCACATATATATGCAATATCGATGCCACTGTTGCATGAGCGGCATGTTTACAAACGGTGTGAATTACACCTGTTAGCTTCTCAAGATACGAACTAGTAAGGTATTGCAGGGTAACTGCCGCGCCCATTCCGTCTATCAGATGCTCTGCTGATTGAAATTTGAATCCCAATGCCCTGAGCTCTTTTCTTTTGATCACTGTGGATATCGCGACGAGGTCAGCCACCCGGAAACTTAATATTCTTCTTGTATCGTGAATATTTACTATCGGACATCGCGCCTTATGCCACGATGAAAAATCCGCCCGGGTTTATTACCACCAAGAAATCAATACTAATACATTGCAGGGGTAGTTACAGGGTGTCCAGCAACACGGGACTTGAAAATTCCCATAATTTTCCGATCATTTTATAAAAATTCTCGGAAATTCATTATATCACTTTCAACTGTATAACTAATGAATATTAGTTGTTTTAAATAGTAATCTTTAAGTACGCCGGATACTTATTGTAAATAATATGCTCGTCGATGAACATAAATATCCGAATCAGTTGGATTTCCCGTAAAAATAAGTTGAGCATCCCTATGCCCTGCTTAAGACATGCATCTATGGCAGTTGTAGGCATATGAGATGTGGCGAGGAAATTGACGCGAAAAAAAAAGGAAAAACTCTTACATAGCTTATATTTATTAACAATATAACTAGGTGAGTTATTATATAATATTTCGAAGATATGATTTTAATGCGACATGATTTAAGTAAGGGCTCTCATTATAATTATCTGACCTCGGATGAAAATTCACGCAAGTTCAATTTGACGAAAAAATTCCCGTATATTGTCCGCATTTTCAAGGTCACTTTCGAATTCCCGGTTTTCCAGGAATTCCCGGTCGCTGGACACCCTGTTACGTATAATGGAAGGTAATATTTATTTATACAATGAAAATTTCATTGCCTCATCGCGTAAAGTGACCGAGTTATTGAGACTAGCTACATTAGGACATAATATTGATGAAAGTACTGCTCGTTAATTTCGAAACAGGGTCGGGATTGACTCAGAAATGGTTTATAGGTCTGGACAAACTGATCCCACACGTAGCGCTTTTGACGTATCACTCCAGAAAAGGTACCTTTCCGCCTCATTGTCAGTCCATTTTGCACACAAGATCACGGCAAGCAGTGTTATTCGACACGACATTATCCGGCTCGGATATTATTCGATATAACTTATAGTATACGTATGTGTTATTCAACACGGGTATTATTTTCCAGAAAAAAAAAATAAAATTCATCCGGACGTCTGGATCAATTTTTGAATCGATGCGTCACCTTATCCGATATTTCTCCAAACAGGAGCAACGTATTTCATCAATGTACGAGTTTTTCTTATTTCTTTTTGTTTTGGACGACATTGCTTCCGTCACACAAGTGTTGCAATAAGCTTGTGAAGAAAGCAAAATTGCCTTTTATCAAACAGTTGTTCCTGGACACGAACACCGTGAAATTATTGTTCCTTTCTGAAAAATCGGAGAGAAATATATGCCCTGCAGAATATTGGGAATACAACATATGTACGTACGTGCAATCGCGTACCAGTAGAATAACATCGCGTCGTATCAAATATCATTCGCGTCGACCGATACCTTTGGTGAATAATACCGTGTAGAAGATGGTGTTTGTTTCCGAGAAAAGCCCTGCGGAATGTTGTCATATCGAATAGTATGCATGCGTAAAATAAGTCCGTATTGAATAGTACGATGCGTCTGTGTGTAAAGTGGACTGAGGCGAATCGGGGCTCTTCTATATTCCATACAAGAAAATATTTTCTGGCCCGTATCCGGAATTGGTATGATATTCCGATGCATCTGACAATTGTTTAACAAGCAGCATACCCGAGGACAAGGAGTGGGTAATTTTGGTAATACGTTATACGAATATTGTTGACCTCTCATCCGGATGCATGGAATTGCGATATTTATCTGTTGATACGATACTCCGAATTTCAGTTGAATTTTTCCTTCAATTGCGAATGAGTATGCAAGTGAATTTTGCCAATAAATACCACTTCCCATAATAATAAGGAATTTTGTAATTAGTGGTCAGTGAAAGGGTACGCGCGGGTCAGAGTTTAAGCGTGTACTTATGCGGTGGTTTCTGGAATGTCTCCAAGCAACGATGTACCCGTTGCAGAGAAATTTATTTTTACCGGCACGCCGATTCACCGTTAAAATTGACTTATATTATCACATCGAGTCCGTAATAATACTTGATGCTAATTATACTCGTACAAAATAAAACCCCGTTCAGGGTTACGTCGACACGTTTTATCCTCAAGGTGATGTGAATGTTTATTTTTGACAGTGTTTTCTTGTTTTGCAGCCAAGGAAAAGGTATGTTCGGAGTAACGCGCAGCTTTATCGCCACCCGTAGCGGACTGCTCCGATGGCACGAGCATCCGTCACAGGAGGATGTTCCGGCAGTCGAAGCTACAAACGAACCGTAACTATACCTGATATATTATACATGCCTATACGCTGTCCATGGGGCAAACGCGGTAAAAACTCTCCTTTATAAGCGATTCGGACCTTTGCCGGATAAGTTTATCATCACTTTCCCGTGATCCGCAGACACTTTGGCGACGTCCACAGGAGGGCTATGGATTCCTCCTGGTATAAGCGAGCCGTCGACCAGCACTCCGTCGAACCGGAAAGTTTTGTGTTCAGTGTGCCCTTCAACGCCGGTGAGTCAATTAAGTACCTACTTTTCTTCATCGTATACTACCTTGATTATACATATACTATAGGTATATTCCGTAACGAACATGTACGAACTGCATACAAGCTGAAATGATATACCGTACATTACTCAGGCGCAACTGGTTGATATACTATAGCTATACACGTAATGGCGGAAACACCATGCAACAAATTTTTAAGTTGATCAATTTTTCAATAAACAAAGCCACTCTTTATCCCGCCGACGATAGAGGCGGCCAAGGATTTGTTTGTCGGTAGGGTTTAACAAAAATCCGGTCTTTTTATTCGCGCGGCGAATTAGTTCTCTGTGGTGAGAAGTATCGAACGATTGACCCAACGTAGGTAGGCACTCGCATGTTTCGCTCGTTAGGAGGACAAGAAGAAACACTTATTGAAGCAACAATGAACAAACCCCGCGAATCAAATGCCAACGAAACCGGCTTAGGGCACGCTTCCAACTCGATAAATCGAATTTTTCTATTTTGTATCCGGCAGCCGACGGTGCAAAATCATTGGTAACCGCAACGCACGCTGTATTCGTGGAACGAAAGGGCCACAGGGCTCCTGCGGCAGTGGTCGGTCTCCAGTTCCTACATTCATCGCTGGCATCTCACTTTATCAATATCACGTCGACGGTGAGTACGCTGTAATTTGACCTGTATATTTCACTAGCTGCGTATCTAACTTCTCTTCAAATTTTATTGTTTTTTACCCAACCAAAAGACTTATTTTGATTCCAAGCCCTACGCGGTACCGATTTTACAATAACAAAAATAGTTCATGGTAGATCATAATGAAGTATTTCAGTTGAATTTGGATCTAATAATAATCCTTCTGTTTCTCTGTCGAAATGTTCAATTCACTTGCAAAACATTTTTTCCAATCAGCAAACAAATGTTCATATTTTTTCCGCATGCAATAAATATTTTACCAGTAAAACAAAGAAACTAAGCTCACGGCTAGAACCAGCCTTTCGCAAAGATCCATAACCACTACTCGCATACTTACGTGCAATTTGCCTAAATTCATACCTATATTTTCATTCATCAAGAGAAATCAGGGCGTAAATTTTAGCGACGACTGCGAAATGAAAAAACCCTTCCGATATCTTGGAAGGAGCGGATCGATTTCATTTGAACTCGGCCATCGTCATTCATTAAAGTCGTGTAAGAATAAAATTACGGGCACTTATAATACACGAATCGTTTTACAATCCGCAGTGTACAGCAATGACGGAGTGCAAAAAAACTTGCGCGTCTGAAGAACTGGACTGTTATATCCTAGACAACAATGGTTTTATTATTATAAGCGAAAGGCACGAGCACACTGGGAAATTCTTCGGTGAAATTGACGGAACAATCATGGACTCTCTGGTTCAAGATAGAATTTACAGGTGAACCAAGGATTAAATTATGATCGTTCGCCACACTAGACAACACGTGGTATTATTACTATGCTTCAGAGTCATGCGCCTAAGTTAAGGATTATCCGGACGCGGTCAGCGCCCAGATGTTTACGGAATATCGTGAAACTGCGCTTATAGTCAACCTATAATTTCATTTTCCATATTCAAGCATATATGTTTCGCAATTTTTTAAATCGTTGAACGCTATATCTATTACGTATTTTCCGATTGTCAATTGCATGAGCTTGAGTATTAGCCGTTCGATACATGGTGCGATCGCGCCGTTCAAAAGAAAGAATTGGATTCTAATCGAGGCAAGGTATCAGAATATTCACAGTTCGACGCGTCTCTTTTTTCTGCTCAATACGAGTGTTAATAACGATTGTCTCGGGCTCGATACATCAGAATTTGTAAATCCGTACAGTTTTTTAGTTTAAATTCTATTTCTCGGAATGACAGCGAGTGATTGTACCGTTGCTAATTGACGTAATCTCGTCAACATTCGTCGGTGACTTGAGTGCATGGCTTTGATGCAATTGCCTTGGGATGGTATCCAGCATTCACAACGCTTCCGCTTTCTCTGATTCGAATAGAAACATAACGGTCGTTGACTACCAGGGAGCTTGTCTTCCTCAACGGTCACATTATTCAGCTGCTGTAAGAACCATTTCGAACTCGATCGTCAAAACATTAGCATCGATTGGTGGTTTATTCTGGAGTTTCGCCGTCCGGATGAATCTTTACGGATTATGGGGACCCGTGCAGTGGACTCACGCCGAAGAAACAGAGCCGGATGGTAAGTGACCGAAAGGACTCGCAAGCTCGTAACTGAGCACATGTGACCTTACACCATTAGTGAAAGTGATTATTTTCCATAACGTATACTAATGTACTTGTAAAATTCTTTGCACGGACGTTTTTACAGATTTAACTTAAAATCTATTTAACGGAGTTTCATGAAACTTTGTTTAAAATGTTCCTCATGATTACGGAAGTGTCACAGGCTATGTTATATTCAATTTTCTACATAAAAGTTTGAGTTAATAATCAATGAACGTCTTACGCGTTCTCTACTCCTTGAACTATCGCGCTCATTGTCAGACTCACCGTTGCCCCACCACTCTGATCGCCGGTAGTGGGGGTAAGATGATATTGACAGGGGGGAATGTGGTTTAAGTGGGAGAAGCGGAGCCAGATCTGTAATGCTGCCGGTCCCACGGGCAAACACGCGCGAACGGGCATCCTACGCGGATTTCTGGGATCGTCTGGCAAAAAGTGAAATTCACGAATAAAAATGAATACTGCGCGTGATTATTTCTTCCCGGTAACAAAGGGAGTCTAGGTTCATGTGCGGATGGGGGGAGTGGGGGCGGGGGGGCAATGCTTATGTCGTTTGCCGGAGCGGGGGTCTTTAAATCTGACAGAAAATTAAAAAAGCGGGGAGAGTGGGTCGAAAACCCTCGAGTTTCGATTTCGTAATTTATGGACGCTCCTTCCTCTGTGAATGCGATATTTTTTCTTCATCAGAATTTTCCAAGTATTTCAATTTAAGGATTAAAGAAAAAATTATAAACCGGGTGACGCCGGGTATTTCTGCTACTTTTCCATAAAGTTCGCGATGAAAGGGCATAACCGATACGATATTTTATCGTTAATCGATCGATTTGCCGATTTCAACGTTTTCAAATGTATCCTCATATTTTTCGCATACATACAAAGAGGGGAAAATACGCCTTTTCTACTTTACGCGTGGTAAAAGGTCGTATAATGGCGCGGACGTCCTCATAATACCATTATAAGACACGCGATACATTATTGCCACTTTAATTCTACTTTACCGTATGTAGGCCAACTATTATTTTATAGTTTTATTACCATTAGGTATATTGTATTCCTTGTACCTCTTTTATTCGCCTCGTTCTGAGGTAATTCGTAGGTACCAAGGCGTAGTAATTAAGCAATTGGTTATTCAATCAAATCTCTCTGTGACAGCGATAACGACCGAACGTGTAGTAAGAATTTTTGGAACGTGAAATTTTTCAGACGAACCCGCCTATACGGACTACGATACGAACCACGTCGAGTCGTATCAGCCTAAATACACTCAGGAAACCGCACCCGAGACGGAGGAACTTCCGGCGCCTCCGGCTGCAGGACCCGCTCCTGCTCCGGCTCCCGCTCCGGCGGTGCCCCCGGCGACCCACGCGACTCACGCGAGTTATTCCGCAGGGCGAAGGATTCGTGCTTGCGAGAAGAAGACCGAGCTTTACATACTGCAACCGGAACGATTGAATACCAGCGGCCTGAGTAATCCGCTCAAGGGGAAGTTGACCAATTGCGACGAGAGCGGGTGCGAAAGGTATCGTATAAGTATTACTTGCACATTTACTTATTTCATTGTCAGTTATGTTTCTATTGGTTCAATCCCCCGGCTTATCATACTTGATTCCGCAACATTTTACCGCAGTATATCACTGTATATGAGTATAGTATCGACTCCACTCACCTCATGCACGATATAGGTTTGTGTTTGTCACTCGTCACTTTAAACATAGCGTCGAAATCGGGCATTTCTACTACCTTCCAGGTGTCATTTGACAACGACAGACTTACTTGGATTCGCGTGAGGATTGATCCCTTCGACTTTTAGTTTTGTATAATCAATGAAATTGAATACACTGATTACGTTAACCGATGGGAGGGAAAAATTGACTCGAACCAGACTTTAATTTTCACCCCCAAGCCGAAAGTAAAAATCTTGAATGGAGATAAGTGCTGCATGTCAGCAAATGAATGATGGCGCTCATCGTGCTCCTCGCATTTCCATTCCATTCTAGACCGTTCAGTGTGCAGAAGATTCAACATACGAATTTGATCCTTCTGGTGGTCGACACTACGTGCCCCTGCGGAAGCAAACTGCTCAGTATAGAGCCGATAGAGGCACTTACCGAACCAGAGGCGTGTACCGCGAGGAGAGAACGCCTCTACCGACACAGACCACCGAAATGTATAAATTATCACCCCGAGGAGATGGAAATTAAACAGTGCGGAGGATCAAACCGCGTCGACATCAGTGTGACGACTCTGGCCGTCGTTACAATCCTCCTCACAACTGCAACGTCTCAACTGACGTGATTTTTCCACCTTATCGTACAATAATTTATAATAATAGTATACCTGGTTCGGGACGGGGGGCAAGTATACAGTATACCGCATATATGTATACGTGTAACACGTAGGACAGTGGATATTACATGTCCGATTATTTATATAACGTCAGCACCTTAAATTCGAATGCCTCGCGGTGTACCTAATGATTCTGGCGATCATATTATTAATTAACACATGAGAAACGTTGCCGTGCTGTACGTGTATACCTATATTACCCCTGTACCTCGACCCTAGAAGAATTGTCTACATGCGTGCGATGCGTACCTTATACAATATATATATATATACATTGTATATGTATTGTACAAGGTACGCATATATATATATATATATATATATATATATATATATATATACGGCGTACGCCCGGACACTATTGCCGATTATTTTGGAGCATGCGTCGTGCACGCCACGGGTGGGTAATAGTCACGGTTGGCAATACGCACCTATAAATATAAATCTCATCTGCACGAAATATGGTGTAGATTGGCGCGCGTGCGTGCGTGCGTATGCTGCGTGTATGAGGGGAACGCAGAGAGAAAGGAATTATACTGATCGCTGAGGAACTGATCCGAATGATATAGTATTATACATTATAGGTATACATACATGTGTATATGTATACTTATATATATATATATATATATATATTGTGATTCTATTATCGATTGAAATATCGTGCACACAATTGGGCCGCATGGGAGGCAGATGCGATTACAGTTATAAGCAACGCTTATATCGATTGATACGAACGGTGGAACAGTTTTCACTTGGAATGACCGTTTCCTGCAACAGATTGTATTGATTTGAAAATTCCTAGGAGCTAGAGACGCGTAACAATAGAGATGAGAGTTGCTACGTACGGTAATGCTACCGCGTTTACGTATATTACGTTAATTACCGGTGCTTAGTTCCGTATTACGTTTAAATTTGACGTGCGGTCCAATTTCTTCGACAATTGTTAACTGTCTAATCATTGCGAGTATTTCAATTAATTTCATTGTAATATGAGGGTAATTAAATACATTTACACATAATAGGTATAGTATGCAATTATGAGCTATTATATATATATATATATATATACATATATATATGTATATATATATATATATACACACACACAACACACACACATATATACATATACATATATATATATTGCTAGGCAATGAAAACATTCTATTTTGTTCATTTCGAGATTTATTGTTATTAGATAAATATTTGTTGCCGGAACTTTTATGAATCACTCTAAATCATTATAATATAATATAATCTTGACATATCCCTTGGTAGGACAATAAACGTCCCTGTATCCATTCGCTGCGATGTATAAGTATGATAATCATTATTACAAGAATCGTGATCGTCATTGTCATTCTTGTAGCAGATAAATTTTTGTAATATAATTATACTCGTATCATAGTTATCGTACAATACCGGAATCTCATTGGGAAACTGCATGGTCTGCATTTGCGTGGGCAGGTCTCTCTTCCTGGACTATATGTAGCTGTTAAAGGCAGTCGATAAAATTTCTTATCCAATCCCGAGGTGTCGTGCAATGCAATTTTTCGACAATCCGCAAGATATACGCAAGCGAGTATCGCGAAAGTATTTCATATATTTAGGAACATTTTAAGAGCACGGTGGATGACCAATCTCCGCTAACCGCGTGATCAGAAAAAAAGCAAAGATGGCGTGTTCGCAATAAGAAATTAGGTAAAATCGCGAGAATCACCTGAGTTGCGGCCGTGGTGTTAATTACTAGCCTCGACATGGACCGTAGATCGTTCTCTGCGTCCTCCTGCGCGCTGATTTTGGAGTTGGCTTGCAGGTACGGACCATACGTTTCAATTATGCTTCTGTGAAGAGCTATGCACGATATTTTTATAATAAGTTTCGGGAGGTTTTCACACAATCATCGTTTGCGTTATCAATCATTACCCCAACGCGGAAATTCCTTTGTAGGAGAACTATCATCTAACAATCATTATCAACAGCTTCTATACCCTGTAACGGTATATTATAGCCGTGTCGTAGAAATGTTGCAAATGTCCGTCAACTATACCTGTGTTGACTATCTCACTATACCCGTGATTTGATAGTTGGAACGCCACAGGTACTTGGTGCACCCGGATAACTTTGCTTTGCTGCAAACACACCCTGCGAATTAGAATTGGGTATGAGGTCTTCTGATGCTTCGATCTGATAAACAATACGTATTTTTGTCAGAAGTTTGCCATACGAATACGAAGAATTAATACTGACGTCATGCGGTGTAGATATACGCAAATTCAAGAAAATTCACTGATTGCGAAGGTGAAGCTTTCGGCACGCACGTGAATTCTATGGATTACGTGTGGTTTCGATTTATCAGAGAATGGAGTTAGAGACGATCTTTTCAACGCAACAGCGGATAGTAATTGGGTAACATAAATTCAGAGATTTGAGTCTATTATATTTATGCTTGTAAACCGTTTTGATACAAATTCACCAGATTAGGTATATCGGTTACGGCGATGTCATACGGCTGATTGTATAATAATCGATCCTTACAGTAATCATGACCTAGTGAAGTAAAACGCGTCGATCGATATCGAAGTGTGCGAGTTTTTATATCATAGTGAATTGCCAAAGGATAGAACAACGGTGAATAATATTCATGCATTCCCAATGTAATTTCTGAAACAAAAAAATCTTTTTTGATTACTAGGCGTCACGAACAACAACAAATTAAAAATGTCCGATATCATGCGATCCTATAACGTTACTTATCCGACATTACAGAAAGAACTATACGCGAATAATATATTATGTACATAATAGACAATAAATTAATGGCCAAATATAAATGGATCAGTATAAATTGAATGAAAATGACCAAGTTTTTCTGGTTAAAACTTCGTAACTGATCAAGTCGAAGATAATGTTGAATGTTTAGAAACTAGCCAATGTAACCTGTGTATAATTGTTAAAGTATAATGTACGGATAAATTATGTATAACAAAACACTTCAGCAATTGCAAATCGCAATTTTACAATAATATCGCCTTACAGCTCAAAGTAGTGAATATTTGCCATTGTCTAACCGAAGTTGGTGGTTTGTTTCTTTTGTTTTTTTTTTCTTTTGTACCGCGTCAGTGACGTTACTCGCAATACTTTAGGAGCAAAGTTTTCTGCGTTATTGTTATACAAAATATTTCGGCTTGAAATAAGGTCGAAAATCAAATTTACTGACATAAGACGATTCTGCTGGCGGTCGAGTAAGGTAAGTGTACCTGTTGCCGACTCTGTCCCAATTATTGACCTTCTTTGGTTGTATCTGTTTGATCCTTGGTTCTAATATTAGCAAAAAATAAATTCTTAGTGCCTAATCCCCTAGCAGTTGGTTTTAGCCATCGACAAATTCACAATTCGTGCCGTAAATTTATAATTTTGAAAAATAAAAGGGTCAATAATTGGGTCCAAACGTGTCAAAGACTGGTCCACTTGCCTTAATTGATATCTCTCAAACTGCCGTTGCGCGTGAAGAGTTGTGAGGGTCATTTACCCTAGATTCATCATAAAAGTAGGTACCGAATTAGTGCTTCGAACGAACGTTGTAAAGTTTTTTATTCCCTACTCAACGATAATGGTTCACTTCTTGACCACACAAGCGGGAGGAAAGTAGCATATGATTTTTCCCTCACACATACTTTTTCCCTCATCCGCCTGAGTATTACATTTTTTTTTTTTTTTTTGGTTCCGATCTTATTTTCAATTTTGAACTATTTCTTTCTGAATTATTGTGAACTTTCAATAATATTCGAACTGTCAGACTGATAAAATCATTACACCTACACATAAAAGGTCAAATTACACTGATTTCTTTATACAAAAATGCTTTTATTAATATTCTTGTTCTGTTATAATAATATTTCGCGAAGAAAAGAAAAATTTCAGTGTAATTTTGCAAGAAAGGCAGGGAGAATCTCTGATCGAGTTTGGATGAAATAAACTACCCCAAGGTATTGGACACGTGTGAGGATTTTTCAAAATGTTACTTATGACGAATGGAAGTCAGCCATGAATGTAAATAGTTAACACGTCGATGACTGTCATTACTTTGTACTGTGAATTCGTCGCATGATAACTCAATAAGATCACAACAGTATAAGACAGGTATAAGACAAGGCATTGAATTTTGAAGTATCGTACTCAACAATCGGCTGGGCACTTGTAATATCAGTTACCTACAGAAAATACTGGTTATTGCATCAAGACACCAACCCACAGAAATATGCGACGTGTAGATTGTATATCCATTTTGATTATTCAAAGGATTTTATTCAACTCAAGAATGACTCAACTTAGTTATCATACGTAAATCGGTGTCGGAGAAATGGATTATACTCAAATTTCTGCGTTAAAGTGGAAACCGTGATAAAGCATTATAGACATAAGGTTATAAGTTGAATGGGTTTTTCCAAACGCACAACCATAGCAGATTTCCCTAAACGCTATCGGAATCAGATGTGGATGGCATAAGTAAATTGTATGTAGTATATGTTTCAGTTTACTCTAAGGGCAAGGTATATAGTACCTGATCGATTATGACAATGACAGATATAATCATATTGACCGCAACATATATCTACCACAATAGTTAATGCGGAACATCAACGGCACGAGTAAAGCATATAATTACTCTGTACGGTTCAGCAGGTCAACAAAGCTAGGAAAACGAAGGCTAGTCGAGATTAAATGGAGTGGGGTTGACCGTGTCAACCTTCCGAGTTTACCCCTTTAAGGTTAAACGGTGTTCGCCAAGTATTTTTTTTTTTTTTTTTTGTATTTTTTTTACAAAAACCGTGATATGCGAATGATTTGAAAAGAATCGGATAAAGAAAATATCTTAGTTCCTACGTGATAGCGCGAAAATTTGTATGAATCACCTCACACCTGTATATTCCTTGTATTCCAAGACCTGCATCAGTACCTCGTATTACACAAACGTATGGGAATCGCCCACCCATCTCGGTAGTTTTATTTACAATTAGACGCGATTCGAGACTTTGCTTCGTATGTGCATAGAAATTTAAGTGAGATTACAAAAGCTACCTATCAACTTGGCTGTATAAGTGAAATGAAAGCAAATGATTATAGAAGTTGATCGACGGGGCATGAAAAGTCAGAATAATTCGTGTTGAACTGATACGACAGATTTTCCTTAGTGTCCTGGAAGTGGATTGAGGCGTGAAAACGGAGCGAGGACGTTTGCCGTCTTTTCATGCATTTGGCCCAATAATTGTTATTGTATACATTGTAATCTACGTACTTATCACAAGTATTGCTATACGATAAGGATGAAACTTGAAATAATATATCCGTAAATAAGGTATGTTTTGCGAATGAATCAGTTCTGCAAAGCTGAAACGTATCAGAATAACGCGATACTGTAAATATTTGGTGAAACGGATTTCAAGGACGCATTCGCCCATGCGGCCATCCAAGAACGATCAGTGCTATCATCAAGTAGACAGCTTATACAGAGCGGCTAGGAGGGGTCCGCCTCACCAATATCTACGTGTTTGGTACATACATATATGACATGTATATTATATACATATACCTGGTATACATATAATACATATGTATAGCATAATACAGGGTGTTTCGAGGTAAACGCCTGCGTGGTGCTATGCCGCTTCACTTAATATCGATAATACCTGCTCAATGACAATGCTGCTCAATGTTGATAGTACCCTGTCAGAGCAGATCGCTATAGGTATAAACAATCGGTGATAAAAGTTGGAAGAGTGTCAGTTTGTCTTGCACGATAGGTAGAATTACTGCAGACCTTTCCTGCCGATGCAACAAACCACTTTCGCACTGCTAGTTAAACGGAAACAAGAAACACTATAGGCGTTTTTCTTTTTGCGCTATCGTCCGCCCAGAATCACCCTGTATGTATTTATATTGTACAGTTACAACTATTACCGCTATGCAAGTATAATTATTGTTAATACGAGAAAAAAAAGGAAAAAAAAAAAATTGAATTATCTATTATACAGACAATACGAGGTTAAGAATTTTTACCAATATCGACAGATACCTAAGTAGCGAGTGTTTACCTAGGTATTAAATGAGAGACCCTCAAGTCAGAGTCCGGCGGGGTGAGCTATACAAATATTAATTTTCACTAATTATTGATCATAGAGTTGTAGCGAAATATGACTGCCACCAATGGATTTTAACTCGATTGTCACGGATGAATGTATTATAATGTAGGTATGTAGATACGTTAATTGTACCTCACACACGTACGTACAAGGAGTAATCCCAATAGGTCCTGGCGATGCACACTTACGTCTAAATGAATAGTAATTTTTTTGAACTTGAAAAAATCGATAATGCCTATATGAACGTCGAAGGATTGACGGATAAGGTCATTTATTGGTTACCGAATCCAAGTGCAACTAATGCAGCCGACTTTATTCGAAACCTACGTTATAACAGCTCCCTATTGCTCAAAGGTCACTTTTTTCAGTAACCGGCGAATACAGCTGTATACGTAATAGCTTATCGGAATTTCATGAGACTACAAGTCTTTTTCTCCGAGCTGATTCTGCCAAACTTGGTTATTCCATGAGGACAGAAATTAAAAATATATTTTTCCCCAGGCTAGAAGCACAAGAGAGTATTTTTCAAGACGCATAGAAAATTCAGATCAGCGACTTTTTAAACAAGCGAAACTCACGATCTTAGAAATACATCTTGAGACCGAATTTGCATCGTTCTTGAAACATTGCATTGAATTTTTTTTTATACTTAATTTTCTTCACACGCATTCGTTCCCGAGAGAAGAATTCTTCAACGGCCTGTTTTATAGATACTAATTCCAAGTTGTGTAAAAAATTTTGTTCGTAATGTTCATTAGATATGTTGTAGACGATAAATTACGTAATTGCAAAGAAATTCCAATTGTATGCGGAATAGTGGCATGTTACATACACCTGTAGGTATGTACGTACCTATAACAGAAGACGTGCCAGTTAGTTTGGCCTGATGAAAAACTTGGTTCAAGTTACGTGACTGGTAAAGTCGGAGGTGTACATAGTTTTCAAATTATAACAAGTTGTAGTTCGACCATTCTGCTTTGACTTATGTCGTTGGTTCGAAAAATTTGTATAACCGGACAAAATCTATGCCGAAGCTGAGCGGTTATCGAGCGACTTCCCACCCTCGGCTTTCTGGTTCCGAAGACTTGGGCTTGGTCATGGGCATACCAGTATAGGTATAGGGAACACGCGTGTATTTTACACAAGCGCACATTGTAGATTATGTTTGTGCAAATCTATACATATACTAAATTAGTAGTGCCTCTTTGAACAGTTTTGGCCCTACTGAATTAGCACTGTAAGAAGCTGCTCGTCCCGCGTACAGATCCGTTGGGTCCCCAGAGTGAAGGAACATGAGAAAATATTATCCAGAAAATGTTTCCAGGTTGTTTTATGTCTCGTTATAGTACGATGTCTAAAAGACGTGGCACGCCGTCTTTATATCATAAAATGTTTCTCAACCCTTAGCGGCCACACGGGGTAACTGGTTGGCCCAGGCTCGGAACAAGTGAAATTAGAGGTCTAAAACCTTTGGAATTGATACATGTAACGACATCTGCCGGTAGTGGACAAGTGCGATATAAATAATCAGAATTGTTGACTCTTCGACAAACTTGAAACAATCGGTTAGAAGTCTTAAAACACCCACATGTCTTGTACAACTAGGTTTTTCAACGTGGAGTAATCAGTTAACCCACGTGGCCGCTAAGGGTTAAACATCGTAAAACGGGACGTACGATCATCCGGAGACGACGTCTCGAATTTTTCACATGTTTTTTTGCTATCTGCAGGGTTGGCTCAGTTTGTCGTGAGGTACGTACGAATGAAATGATACGTATCTATAATATATGCAATTGACTGTTGATTTGTTTCTACCATATTATTAATTATAATGACTATTGTTGTTATTACTACGCAGCTATTGCTATACTAATACTACTAAGAATATGAAATACCAACTTATCTTCAAGACTTTTGACGCCTCACACTAAATCTTGCAATACTATACATACATATGGTCTGAGAAGTTGAGCTGAAAGAACGAATGTGAGTGAAAATAAGATAAATTGAATGCGCTGAGAGTGTAGGGCTAATACACCTGATACATTTATGAACTGAAATGTGGAAGAAGCTAAAAAGTATCGAGCGTGTTGGGTAAATACTTTTAAAGCATCCGAAGGATGCTGTCAAGTCTTCCATTATCTATATAACTCTATCATATTACCAAATTATATTATCAAAAGTAACTATGTATGATATACATATAATATGAATATAGTGAATTAAGCATAACATGGTTATGAGTATATTAAATAGATATGTATAATTGAAATTGTTTGAGGGATGCGAACAATTATATATTAAAACAAATCATTTCATGTAATTGATTACATCATTATACTAAATTTGTATTTAGTGAATTTGAAGACGTGCACTTTTGTTCAACGATTCGCAATCTTTGAACATGTGTGATTATACGCATGTACAATACAAGCCTTATTAAGTCTTCTAGATTGGAAATAATTGTCACTTGATTATCAATATTTCGTTCTCTAAAATAATTCACCTTTTTATCAAGTTAATCTTCCGTTCGTGTTCACATTCAATAATCGCTTCGTTATCGCGTCTGCCTCATATATTGCAACAATATGCCTCTGTAATAACTCATTCGCGTTTCTCTTCTCAATTACAAATGAGTCTCATCCACTGATATGTGACTACACGTCTCATCTTACTAGGCGTTTTCTTCGAAACTCGCTGCTCAGTGCCTATAGATCGGCAAACGAATTGAGTTACATTCACGGTCCATAGTACCTTTTCTAAAAGGATCTCAGATGAGAATATCTTTTCAGAAATAGCAATACAGATACCTGAAATGTAGCTTCGGCTGCTGACGAGTTTTACAGAAAACTACAATTCAGACATTTGTCCATACATATAGTTCACAAAATAAAATAGGTATGTGTAAGCGCACATAATTGCTCTATTCTACCGCACGTGCTTGAAACCCCGTGTTTTCCAACGTCTGAAACGGTATGGAAGTCACAGTATCCTGTCCGGGAGAATAAACAGGGAAAAAACTCGCCACGGGGTAACTCTGGCAACAGGTAAGAAAAACTCTGGCGACATAGGTAGAAAAAAACTCTCGTAGCAATAAAATAAATCTCAAAAGTACTGCCCCTAGCGAAGAACTCAATTGAGTACGATGTTTCCATGACGGGTAGTTTAAGAATCGAAGCAGCCCTTTTGATTGTCCTAGCCTCGCTTTCATCGGCGTCAGTGGAAAATGAAAGGAACACTCATTTTTGGGTCAATTTTTTGTTTTTTTTCGATCTGAGATCTTCGCCCCCTGGACCCCTTTGAATGATTTTTCCAACTTTCCTCTCTATCGAATCCTCCATGTTATACTATTCGTATCCGAGTAAGCCGCCTGGCGTAACCTAACAATAAGTAATTTGTAATTTCAAACATGCCTTTTTACTCGTTTTCAATGCATGTACGGTAGAAAATATCTTATGCACCACGGGAAGGAAGCATTTCTCCCGTAGATGCATAATATAATATTTGTATTAACGGGGAATGTGTGTACCTTTTCAAATAATATTTGTATATTTCATTTTTTTGCGGTCAAATCTGAAATCAGCTGTCGTTTTTAAATTAGCTTCATTCAATTATACCGCATTTCTAGAAATTATTCGGATCCGCAGTAACCGGCGACCACGATAGTTTGAATAGTGCGTTGCAACTTGCATTTCGAGAAAACATTCACCGGGTAAATGTGGCCGGAACACGTGTATTATAAATGGGGAAATCCACCCTCTTCGGAGCACGGGTTAGAGGTGAGATAAATATCTGGAAAAAATTAGGGAATTGTTTTTGAATTATTTGCAGTAGATTTGAGGGGCGGCCTGGGATAAATTCGTCAACACGCTAAGGAAGAACCACGCCAGTGCACACTATAGAAAATTGAGCGACTTACTCATATAACGCCAAGGTTTATTGACAAACATGTCGACTCCAAAGGTTCGAGTAAACGAATAAATGCCTTTCATATTTCTATTCAACTATATCATTTTGACTCTCGGGTCCCAGAGACGCGATCCAATTGGAAGTCGTTGGAATTTTAGGGAAAAAAGAAAAATAAATCCATTTTTTGTGCTCTCCAAACATTTTTCAATGTTTTTTTGTAATTTAAATATTCTGTTAAAACCTGAACAATTTAAAAGCCTGCAATCAGGTCGCATGTAAAAAGAGGTTAGAAGAAAACATGACAGACAATTAAGGCCGCGGGGTCTGCTGCTGCAGATTCCTGTGTGTGATTTTACAATGGATTTTGAAGTGTTAGGAATGAGAGTTAAAAACGAAGAACGAGCATTTCTTATTTGCCGGTGTATTTAATAACACCGACTGGCTTGCTTACGTACTTATCTAATCAACAGTTAAATTTATCGCTATTGCCATATTAAAATCATATTTTCACCGAATATGTTGTAGAATGAATTCGGCGGCTGAGAGCAACATCCTATCTTAGAATTTGGTACAATAAAACCTAATCTCAAAGTTTGGTTGATCAACAAAATCCCATCTCAGAATTTTGTTCAACAGCATTGTATGATTCGTATGTCCGAAGTGATCTCAAAGGACATACGACGTTTTTAAATGAAATTTTGAGATGGGGTTTTTTTACTCTCGACGGACGAATTATGCTAACTCCTCGTAGATATAGATTTTTTTTACAGATAATTAATCCGGCGATGGAGTGTGGTAGAAAATCTTATAAAATAATATTGGATTTTGAATGTAGAAACCAAATTTCATTTTCTTCATAACTTTCGGAGTGTACGATATTCAACCCCCGCCGAGTCACATATCACATGCGTCAGTATTCGTTGTAAGTCAGAACACTATGCGATTCCTTGAAGCTACATAGCAATGTCGGTAAGGATGTAACGAGTACACCTGGATTGACTAACAATCTAATAAAGACGTCCTGACTTAAAGACCTTGATACAACGTGTGCGGTTTACAAATAGCGCAATATGGCAGCAAAATATTTGTGCAGATTATTGTGGGGTTAAACGAGCCTTATAGTTACAAAATATGAAGTTCTCTATTGTTTATCTGTGAGAACGACTTGGAGAACGCGTCAAACAAAATGAAGGATTTCAAATTGATGATTCATTTGGTTCAAGCAGCATTGTTATTCTGCCACAAAAGTGAAGTAAACTGTCATTGTGACAAGTGTAATAATTTCGTTTTCTAATCATTAAAATGTTTGTGGTGCCCATCTTGTTTTTGGTTATATGAAGTGTAATGTACTATGCAAAATAATTATAATATGTTAGTATAAGCTTACGATGAAAAATAAATTCTGGGATTTCCAACTTGTGATGCTGGTATTTGAATAATTTACACCTCAAGAATATTTTGTAGTGGCCGAGAGCTTGATCCGAAGGGTCTATACTTCAGTATTGTTCGGGCTGAGGTTTTTTTAGGCTCTATAACTGTCCCAGTTGAGATACGAATGTGTCAAGATCACGGATAGGGCGATACCATTCACGCATATTTCATACCGTTAATATGCATTCTTTCATGGGTACGTTATGGTTACTAATTTATTATAAAAGAAAAACGATTGCGCGTGTTCTTAAGCCACTAAGAATCAGGATGAACAAGAAGTTAAAATTGGAAAACGAAAGAAAGTTGTTGTATTTTAGCTACTGTTGAACACGCGATGTTCCGGTTATTTTTTTCACATTCAAGTCTTAACGGACGTTGAAAAATCCTAGAATGAATTTATTCAGACCTTATATCATCGTGACTTGATGAGCGAAAACTATTGCGCACAGTCTAAAGTTGCTGCACGCACGTCAGGTAAACAGTCTCACGGTCAACGGCTCAAGTCGCCTAATCGCTAGCAACTCAAGCAACTACCCCAAGCACCTAATCGTAGGCAACCTTAACGACTTACTCTTCAGTTTCGCTCAGTTCTCACCTCGCTCTTGTAGAACCTGCTACTCATCGGAAAAGGCTGCAATTAATTATTCGATAGACGCGGAAAATGATTGGAAAATGTTCCAAGGCATGCTGAAAATATAATCAAAAATCGTAGGAATTTTATTGTATTCGCAAGACACGGGGCCTACGACGTTTTGGGTGTATTATACGATCATTTACGAATACAGTGTTGAATTCGAACAATCTTTATTATACAAGATGTAGTAATGTACATGCAGATAATTGTTTTTCGCTTCTGTTTGTAAGTTATACAGGTTTGCATTTATAAAATGTGACTAATTTTATTATTATTAAAAATTAGTACTAATCAGTAACTGTTACATGAGCGTACCATATAATACGTATAGATGTATAACAATGTTATAAGCAATGTATCCAATTCTGAAATAACTGCACTCAATCGAACTTAGAGAAAAAGATCACCTAACAGCTAAATGGCCCCTAGCATGTCAGAGTACATAACAATGAAAAATTGAAATTTCACTACACGTATTTGCACACTAAACTCTGCTTTTGTTCGATGATATGCATATACATGAAAGGAATATTGTAAAATTTGAAATTTCTATGTAAAAACTTTAAACATTTACGTAATATTTCAGCTTAATCAGTCAAGGCAACGGATGCAAAAATTTAAAAAATTTTGGCAAATTGCATACCTTGGAGACCGTTCATTCAGTCAACTTTGTGTGACAATAATGTAAGTTTGCTTTTAGAAGCACACCAAAATAGTAGAAGAGTGAACAGATCCAATAGCCAATCAAGTATAGCTACTGATACCTAAATACAATTATTATTACAGATTATTGGTGCTCCAATAGCCCTCGTTATTTTGCAGCTATAAAAAATTCCAAGCTCTCTCCACTCAGTTGCACAGATTCGTAATTCATATTTTGGACTTTCATTTGGCAGTAGTCGCACAAGTTACGTATTGGTAAGCATGGATTTTTAAATAAACGTGAGTTTTATTTCGGATACACATCACTAGACAAAGTAATAAAGGTATATGTCAACTTGACGTGGCACGACTCACGACGAGGAACGTATATTATTCACTGATTTCTTAATTGAAACTTTCCTCAAGCTTTCAGCAATTGGAATGAGATTAGGAATCTAGGCAAATGACTGGACGTACTCTCGTGATGAAATTTTAAAGAAAGCACATCGCTGTAGCTGAAAGCTTGTCGATAGTTGGTACAAAAGTATTTTTCTTCGCTTATATAAGACTACCAACGACAGATATTTTTATACATAGTATATAATGTATGTGCAGTAAAAATAATGAATATGATTCTCTGAAAATAATATTATGACATTGGAATTACAAATACCGCAATTTTTCTGTCGTCCATTTAGTATTAAATACTTGTGTTGTCTGGTTTCATGTTACTTCCTCTTACCAGATTCCCCTAGCCATACTAAAACTTTAGTCCTGACGGATCATTGCCTCTTACAAGTAGAAAGCAAAATACGTGGCTTGATTTAAATTTTCATATTCTGCAGTTGCAAGTGTGACCACGATCGCCTTTGATTGTTATAGTCTCTTTCAACAATTTACCTCTCAATTTCATATTCCACAGTAATAATATATAGAAGGTCATTTTGGTTGAGGAATTATATTCACTTAACCGACATATCATTTTATAAATAACGATTTCACCGTGATAAAAGAAAATAACATAAAATTTTAAATGAATACATTACGTTATGTGAAGGTTTGAGCCTAATTGCAGTGCTGTATTTATAAAATACAGCAAGTACTCAATTTTTTTTTATGACTGTGGATAGAATGTTTTTCATTGACAAACTCTTTTGGTACTATTTCATATTTATTACTCTTGAATTGCAACATCTTATTACGTAGACCTTAAAAACTAGAAAGTGAACAAATTTTTACATCTGACGGGGAAAGAAAGAAGGTAGCGGAAAACAACACGCTCGTCGAGATGATATCTCGAGATGACTGATGGCTTTATTATAAATACTTGACAATTCGGCTCAATTTCCGAAATGGATTTATCTGGGGCTGCAGGTTGATTAAGTGAAAAGAAAATTTCTTGCCGTCGTTGCGGATCAGAAAATATGCATGCGATTGATATAACTTGTATCGAAAATATTTGTCAATCGCAAACTAATTTTCCTATCAGATCATAGTGTGACGGTATTCTGAGAAGAATAATACCTATCAAGTAAAGATGTGATCACTTATTATTATTTGGAATTTGTACAACTGAGCTTTTCTTGAAGTACTTGAGCTACCAGCCGGCAACATGTAGTCAGTGTCAGAGTTGAAATTGAAAATGACATAGGAACGCTCGTAATTTTGTGATTTCAATTATTTATAAGCTCTAAAATAAAAGAGATGTAGAAAATTGAACTGTTCGTCAAGTATTTGTAAAGTTGGTAACTTGGTCGGATACAATATGATCAGGAGCGTGTGTGGCGGCCCGGTGTTGGATCAAAGGGGCGCGTTAAACTATTTGTTCATAACTTATGATTACTAGTGAGCCACGTAAGCCCCTCAAACAGGCCATCGCCGGTTGTTGCGCACGAAGGTTGGACATACCAGTTTCTATCACGTATCCTGGTCAGCCCAAGTTTTTCCTGGATCTCGTGTGGCTTCATTGCTAAAGGAAGTATTTCCGTTTTCATGATATACCATCAAATTATCAAGGTTCAATAATTGCATGAAAATCGCTCGTCACTTGGCCCCTACGCTTTCAAAATTTGTATCAAGGAATGACGGGTGCAAAATAACTCTACAAAAAATATCAACAACCGAAAATTTCGCTGTTGATAATGCTCTAAATAATTATAATAAGTACTTACCATCAGGAAGATCTTGTTTGTTGGCAAAAATTAGAATAATAGCATCGTGCATCTCTCGATCATTTATTATGCGATGTAGTTCTTGTCGTGCTTCGTCTATTCGATCCCTGTCTGCGCAATCGACCACAAATATAAGTCCTTGCGTTCCTGTATAGTAGTGGCGCCACAGTGGTCTTATTTTATCTTGCCCCCCTACATCCTGAACGTACCAAAAAAAAAATTAATGAACGGTTTGTTTAATGCGAGAAGTACTTATGCGTCAACAAGTATCTAATGACTGTACTTATAAAAATCATGTATATTTAATATTAGGTCACAGAAAAAATGTTTCAGAAACTTGTATCTAATCCCTAAATTGTTTGTTTTAGTCATATGCACTGTACAGCCACTAAAAGTACAACACTTTAAATTAGGTACTACACATAAAAAAGAGTCCAATGTGTGTAACTCATACTTGTGCTTACCCAAACGTTAAATTTAACATTTTTATACGTGACAGTTTCTACATTGAATCCTACGGTGGGTATCGTTGTCACAGATTGACCTAGTTTGAGTTTATAGAGTATAGCTGATGTATGAGGTAAGGATTGTATGAAAATGCTTAGAAACAGACAGATTAATACAATACTCAAGGAAGACAAGATCTTGTGAAAGGTGTTGCATGTATTTTTGGTTCTTTTTAGTTTGGCAACACTATCCCAAGAACTTTGTTTTGGAATATTTAACAATCATTGAAGTGAAAGGATACTGGTTTTCCCAGCAGCATCCAGCCCCAGCATTAGAATGCGCATCTCTTTGTTGCCGAAGATCTTCGACAGGAGCTTGCCCATCTTGGCGGCTCACTCGCTATATGTTCTGCACCTAAATATGAAAGATATTGAAAATTTGCGGAAAATTATGAAAGTAATAACAATACGAAGTTAAAATATTACGGTATTCCATAATTAGCTGTTATTAACAAGTCAAGCTGGATTGTAAAATTCAGAGTAGCCTTGGCTGTGCTTCAAAAACACTTGTTATTTCTTAAGTGATTTAAACTTTACAGTTGGTTACATGGAAATTTACCATGGAAAAAAATAAGAACCAATGTCGGAAATCTGTTAACTAAGCTAGGATATCAAAAGCAATTAATTTTGTACTACAAATAATCTTCTTCAACAAAATTTTTTAATTCTACTCAATCAAGAACACGTTATCAATGCTTGAAACATGTTTCTACTTGGAAACCTGACTACTGCTAGCAGGAAACATCTGAATTATCCCCTACATCGACCCTAATTGCATTAATTAAATAGGTAATTCTAATCGTTGGAATGACAGTGTTTTAAAAATGAGACACACTATACGACACTCTTAAACATTCTACTTGACTCATTGCGTCGTTGCCACGAATTTTTTATGGTGAATTCATGTATTTCAACCTAACATCAAGTAACGTACATCTGTTACAAACGGCATACCAGAAATTGAACAAATCAGGCATTCTCTACTGTCCATCGTTCTTCACAATTAGCCAATGAGATTGTATATAGCACTTATAATGGGACGTCGACAGACTAACAGACTTTGAAAGCATATAGAACTTACTGTGTAACGAAATCGGTCAACATTTACAATGATTATTGTTGAACTTGTGTCAAAATTGGGAAGCTCGTCGATTAACCGAACGATTGACATATCATCAGAATATTTAACTGCTTTGTAACAATGTTTGTGCAAAATCACATAAGCATAAAGTAATTTTTAGCAAACCAGCGAAATTGGTTACGGCTGATAAGGGCGAGGCAAGGCTAGGTGATGTCCCCCCTCTGCCCACCCCCGAAGTATGCTGACAGATCTTGAATCGTCAGAATATAAGTGGGGATAGCGGGAATGGGTGTCACTTCCTGGAAACTTGAAGTTAACACTTTTCTTATGGACGAGTTTGGAGTTGGAAGGAAAATGAAGAATTTAAATACATTCGATGATATGCCAAGGGCGGGTGTTGGGCGTGCGTCAAGCTTGATTACTAGATTTAATAACAGGCGTGTATTCTCGGTTTAGAAGGCTAATAAAAACGAAATAATATCAGAGTTCAGAGATAATAGAAAGGTTAGGTATCTTCGATAACGAATGTTTCATCGCGGCTGTGATATCTACTGTCTAACTTTCGGCACGTGAAATTCGAAGGAATTCATTCACGTGGCAATTGATGGACAGATCGTAAGCTGGACGTGAGCTCTGTGAGAGGAGAATCGGTAAATCGGTGGTAGAACTAAAAGGCGAGTGAAGTTTCAGACCGGAGTATGGCGACTCGGAGCTAAGAGTAACAACTCACATATTACACGATATCTTAACCACCGTGCGCTCGAGTGCTCGGAAAATTCGTGTCGCATACAAAAACGCGCCTATCAGCGATGATATAACCACTTACCAAGAAACATCTACACAATAGCCGAAATTTATCGTCAACAAACGGGCACATCGCAACACAACACCATTTTCTCTAACGTCCGGCTGGCGCTGGCGGTTGCCTGTCTCTTGTCAGGACTGTCTATTTGCTGTCCGAATTCCATGCCGCAATTCAGGCCCCAGGGCCGTACGAATCTTGCACGCATCGCATCCTGTAACCAAAACTATGTTTGTATTGGGATTGTCACTTGCAATCGTGACGCGTCATATGGTGGAAAAAATTCAAACTAATGCAACTAGGCTGACAGCTGACCGGTGACCGTGTTTTTTGGCATGTGAATGGTAAAACAGGTATATTATTGATTACCTTTCATTAATTTATCTGACATGAGTAATTTGAAACCTCAATAATCACGATTTGACTCCATTAGAATTAAAGACTTAGGTTATGTGGTGAGAAAATGGCGCCGACAACCAGGCTCTGACGTCATGAGGACATTTTCGAATACATTTTGCACGCAGACTAGATATAAGGAAAACGATCGGCATAGGCGTTTTGGCCTTCTTTGCGGCCAGAAAAGAGGAGAATGAACATTTTCTTACAATGTCCACTAGGGTGGCGCTGGTGACGTTAATATTGGGTTGATGACGTCTGTTCGTCATTGTATTACAGCATTCCCCCGCTTTCTCAGAGCTTGTTATTATATATAATATAGATATATTAGAAATGGACCGGTCGGTCCGTGTACCGAGCTGTCAAAAATACTTATCTGTAGTTTAGTATCCTTGCCGAGCTGTAGCCCTGATTAGAAAGAGAAAGCAACAGCGGGCGCCCGACCGCTCACTCTAAGCGGTAACTTGGCGGGGGAAATACCTAGCTTGTATTCCCCGCTTGCCTTATTGCTTTCCCCGCCTGGCAGCTACTCCCCACTCTTTCAACCGTACAACAGAGAGGTCGGACTCCCGCTGGTGCTTCATCTTTTTAATTAGAGCTTCAGCTCGGTGCACGGACGCTGCAGTCTATCTCTATAAGTCTATGCTCTGTCCCCGGCATTCTCCCACTTTCGGATGCTTAAATTTCAAAAAACCTGACATTAGCAACTTTCGCGTCGCTAGTGTAGAAGGATCTTTCTGCAAAGTTTCGGCCGTTTCTTCCACATTAGGATCGTTCTTCATATATCCTAGCGCCCTGAGGTATCGTCATACACAGTAGGTATGTATGTAGGTACACAAAATGCTAACGTGCAACGCATACGTCAAACTCATAGTGTTACGTTGCTGTCGTTACGGATCATCGCTATAGCGTCAATATAATATGAATGAGTAATGACAGATTATTGTCTCATAAGAAAAGCGATTGGTATTGGAAATGAATGTTAATTTCAGGTTTCGTAAGTTTTAAGCAATCTAAACATTTAGGTAATCGTAATGTTATAAAAAAATCACTCGTTGCAATATAGGACAGGTTCCCGGATTTCAGAAATCCTTCATACGAACTAAGGTCTTTGTTTAAAATATATCTCTCACTGAAACTCCAATTATGTACTCAAAGCTGATTGGCTTCTTCGAAAGTCGAGATAGCGAAGTTCGAGCGCAATCATTCGAGAATTTATTGTTCGATCAATTTCGAAATCCTTTAATTCGATCAAGATTAAAAATCTTTTGTCAAGATATTACATTGTGACGTATATCGGTAATTTATCTCAATCCTGCAGAAAAAAAGGTCCAAGTCGGACTCTATAACGTAATATATGCTTATAACGAATCCCAAGAACAAGTCCATGGAACGAATCCTACTTCTTGTATATCACGTCTGTAGAGTGACGTTAGTGCTGGGACAATTTGATTTTTTACCACAGTGAAAATTGGAAAAGCTTAACTGATCATGGGTTATATAGTCAGAATCTTGCATACGTCGTGCGCGGAGGGAATCTGGTGTACGGAACCTGCTCTTGGTGATAAATTAACTGACACATTTATCCCCAACACTAGTGCTGCAATGAGATCTCTGTACTAACGATCGTGATCTAGTACATTTACATTCAAGTGAAACTACGTTTCCCGACCAAGATATCATTGAATGAAATCGGCCCTTGATAAGCTCGACCTGCCTATGGGGGCGTTATTCACAATCAGTGTCAAATTTCATGGGCGTGATACATGTACCCATTTCACACTTCTCTGTGGCTCATCGTCAGATTTATTAAACTCTTGTTACGCCTTCAATCCACGTTGTGTTGGCCGACTCTTGAGCCATGACGAGGTTGCTGGTGTTGGGGTTCATCTTGTTAGCAATTAATAATACAATACAATTCTCAGGTGAGTGTTGAGAATCAATTCGAACTCTGATTTTACTGATTTTGTCATCGCGCCTGAAAGCAATTTATTGAATCATCACATTCGAAAATCTCTCCTTACTACCTCGATCCATGACTTTAATTCAAACTTGTGATATAGTTGACAAATACTCGCAGTGTCCCGAGGATCGAGTGAAGAATCGTTCGATGACTTTACTACTAAGAAAACATTTATTTTGCGACTACGATAATTACGTCCGTCCATCCCTTCACCAAGATAATGCTACGAAGGTGTACTTGGAACTCATCCCAAAGTTCATCGAATTCGTAAGATATTCTAGAGTTTAAGATTACACATCATCTTTAGAAGAGAACGGGGCTAAGTGAACTCCTCTTTTATTCTTTGGAAATAAGCATGGGACTCCGTAAACCCTTTGAAAAAAAATGAAAAATTGATAATTGATAGTGTAAATAGGGTATATTGAGGATTGTAATCTAACTTATAACATTATCTCAAATTAACGTCAATAATTTTTCAACTCAATAAGTTTATAACTTAATGCTCGATTAATTACACTCGCACAAGAATCATGTGCTCAATATTCGGCATTGGAAAATTGAATCTGAAATTCAGTTGATTCTGAGTACAATTCACTAGAATAAATACATGACGCATCGTCTGCGTTGGACTGATTAACACGTGGCGTTGGTTTTGATGATTTTCGCGGTCGTTTTGCAATCATAGTTTTGCTTTTACAGTTTTCACTTTTCACCGCTTGTGGTGTTACAAGAAAAGTATTGGTTTAACTGAAAAATGACCTTTTTAATTTCAACGAATCTTCAAGTTTTCGGGCTTTTGATATCCGGGAAACAGGTTTTCATAGAAAAGTTGGTCTTTTTGTCAGTCTGGGCGTCTAGCTCAACAAGCTTTCGCAATGATTTTCGAAGCGGTTAGGTCGAAAAAATTTGTAATCTGTCGGACCTCAGATTCGAATGATGTGCGTGAAAAATTAAATAGGATTGTAAACTGGTGAGAAGTACTTGTTTCTACAAGTTGTTTTTACTAATCTTAAAACGGTTCGTTTTACTCAGCATTGATTGACTTTTTTTCATTGAATATAACCGAATTCAAGCTACGGTGTGTATTCGAAAAATTAACAAATATATAAAATGACCTCGAAATTATATTTTGTCTTGATTTTTTTTTCAGTATGGCTATTTAGCTCCGTTCTCTTCTGCACATATAATGTTTGATAAATAATCATTCTAATTATTGCAATGATATTTTCTCACATCATTCAAAATACTTTGAACTATGCGGGACCGTTATAACTAGAGGAATTAAGGAATTCATTGATCATGCATGCAGGTATTGGATTCGCGGGAAAATTTTCTGGTTTCTTTCGAAATTCAGCACTCCGGCTAATTTTGTCTGTCAAATACTGCACAGAAGCTGTTGACGCCTCCACAGACGTATCCTACACTACATGGATGCATGATTTGTATGGTTTAATTAATTAATTAATTTTAATATCCCGATCTGCGAAGTGTACAGGTAATTCATCAAAAGGCAGGTATGGCGAGACCATGAGAGTATAAAGCAAGAGCTCACTAAATCAGTTTGATCGGATATCAGCACAGATGAAATGACGGGATGTGAATTGAGGGTAACAAACCCGTTGCATAAATACGGACATTGTTAAACTTATAAGGAACATTAGTTTGGTATCGCTCTCCGATGTCGTTTCAACTCATGTATGCTGTAGAACATTGAAAACTGAAAGACACCTGTTGGCTTACGAGGTTTCATGCAAATCCATTAATTAAAGCGCATCAAGAAATCGCCCCGTTGGGTGCCCATTTTTGGGGGTCACGTCCAACATCTTCAAACCCTTTTCCTACCATTAAAAAAAGTACGTGTTTTTTATTATACAACGTTCTACAACATACATAAATTGCTGCAATTCGAAGGGGGTACCAAATTGGTGTTCCTTGTCAGCGATAAGGATCTTTTATACGTCTTGTGATGAATGACACTGTACGTTAAACCTGATGTACAGTTTCACACTGACGCAATCTAAATAGCTGTCATAATTTTGACTGTTGTAGGACGATCATGCAAATACCCTCGTACTCCACGCTTGGATGGCATTGGTACGTTGTCAAAGAAGTTCTTTATGATAGGCACATTTATACGTATTCTGAAACAGGGTGTTCATTCTTATAAAAACCAGCGCGTAAATTACTTACATACTTGGAAGTAGTATACCAATAACCACTAGTTAAAATGTAAATTAATGTTAAATTAAATTAAGAATAGTAAATTAAATAACTTATTTCAGATCGTTCTGAGTGTCAAACTAAATGAAAATATTAAATAGCTCGAGACATGACTTTTGAAACGTTGAAAGTTGGAGTCATGTCACTTTTACAGACAACGGCAAATTAAAAATTTGGATCTAACTTTCAGATTTGGACGGACGAGCATCTCAGTTGGAATATATCAAAATTTGGCAATCTCAACTCACTTCAGGTGTCCAGTGACGAACTTTGGATACCTCATTTATATGTTTACAACTCGTAAGACACTGTTAAAAATTAGGTTTCGATTAATTGAATTCGTGCTTTTCAACTTGTGTTATAATTTAGGATTCCAAAATAGATCGGTTAATGAAGATTTAAATGTTTCTGTTACTCGCAGCGGGAACTTAGACCGTGAACAGTATGGGATACCAAAAACTGATTGTATACTACATAGCAGTGGACGTGTAGCTTGTGTCCCGGCACTGAAATACACGTCACACTGCATAGCAAATTATCAGCACTGGCCCTTTGACAGTCATAACTGTACCCTTTATCTTGGCTCCTGGTCTCACACAGGGGAAGAGATAGATTATAGCTTTATCCATCGCGGGGTAACGTAGCACAATTTCAATTCCATTCATTTCTCGTTTACCACTAGGTAACAATTAGACAAATCATCAACAGATAGTATGAGCCTGGAATGAAACCTGCCACCTCAATTCCGTGATATTGAGTCACCAAGTTTGCAACTACATACCTGTTACATTTATATGTTTAAGATAGCGAAGTGTCCGTTATCTAAACAACAACGGGCTCTCCATAAATTCACTTAATTTCTAGGTGATTCAAATGCCCGATTTTACCCCTAATCCACAATGGAAACTATTGTCAATAAGCGCTCAGAAAAAAGTTGAAAGGTTTGAGGCAATGAATTACACATTCCCCAGATTGGTTTTTAATGTCGTTGTTGAACGGCATTCAACTTTCATGCAGACTACCATCCTTGCTCCTGCAATTGGTGAGCGATTATGCATGCGTGCAGTACACACTTATTAGCAAGTTTCGATGCAAGTTCATAAGACCTTAAAATCTCACGCGTGTCGAACGTTATTTTCTATAACAGTACGCGTGAAGTAAACTTTTTTTTAGATCGCGATTCCCGTGCGTAAAATGCTTCTTTCTGGCATACCGTGCATAAAGTAAGGTCATTTCGATACAACGTTTCGAAGTAGATATTCACGTTTCACACGGTATGCCCAGAAGGTAGCACTTTACGCACGGAAATGAGGATAAAAAAATCTCACATTACGCAATTGGTTGGAAAAATGTATTTATGCAACGCAAGCGTGGCTTGCTGATCTTTTACGCCTGTCTTCCGTACTTATAGTAGTCTCTTTCGCGACGGTACAAAAAGAGGATCTTTACGTCCTCGTACTTGAAAGTCTACGTTTTTGTACTCCGAACAGTACAAAAAAAAAAAAAAATTGTAAACTATACTTTTGTTTCATAAACTTACGCTCGGCGTATCTACTATTCTAGTACTAATCGTCTTGACCATGATGGTACTGTGGCTAAATCCAATGACCAGTGAACGAATGGTACTGGCTGCCCTCAATTTGATCTGTCATTTACTCTGCATCATCGATGTTAACTGGCAGGTTCCTTTCAACGGTGACACTTTACCCTCGATATGTAAGACATACTATGTGCAATTACTTCCAGATAATTGTTCGTACCAACCAATGGTCGGGGAATTAGGTGACATGTATTAACAGTATGATAACGATAATTTTCAGTGGCCTTCCATCAAAATTCCTTGGTCATTGCCAGCGTGGTGCTTTTCTTAACCGCACTGCTCCGACAACTGAAACAAATATCGATACCCGCGCCGGTTTGGCTTACATCGATAACTTCCTTTATATTGGAAAGAAAGGCTGGCCAGTTCATTCTGCTCGCAACTTTGGACCCAAAAAACTCTACGACACTGGGAACTACAGACGACAATGTTGGGTTGATCCAATCGAGTGCTACATCGTCTCGAATTAATCCAGAGAGTTTCAACGCGTGGCATCATTTCGCCACTTTACTGAACCGATTGTCTTTCATTGCCGTGCTTTTAACATACGTTATCATGATATCAGTACTCCTTCCTAAGTAAAACAACGAGGGTGTGCCTGACTTATCATCTCTGAGAAAATATTGTGCACAAGAGCATCCTGTCGTCAATATTATCATTCATTATAAATTCATGTACTATGTACCAGTTGGGACTGGTTCGCGTCAGATAGAAAGCTGGAATGTCTGGCAGTTTCACGTTATGGCATAGCATGTATTCGCATCTCGAATCACGTCTTGCGACTGTCAGTATACTTATATGTTGGTGACATAATATTTTGACGATACATTTAATAAAACTACATCTATCCGCGCTACTGTGTCTTATACCTATAATATACCCATGTGAGATTACTAGGTCAAGTGTAAGCTCAAATTGCAGAGTATAAATGTCTATGAGTTGCAGGACAACGATATACATCGTATTCCAACTTTTGTCGTACATGACAGGGCAATTACGCATTTAATACCATTGACCATCACAAAACCCACCGTGTGGCTGCACAATGTAAAATTATTAAATTGTATAGTGTACTTTATTTTGGCACATTCTGAAGTGTTTTTGCGAGGTACGGAATTTGCTTACATTATTCAATGAAGCTATTATTATGGCGTTGTTGTACGAGCACAAATGTATGAGGGCTCTGATTGATTTCTGAAGTGATACTCGAACAAGTTCTTCTAAGGTTTACGGCCTTCAGTTTCAGATCTGAAATTGTATGAAAACGTTTGTTTTTGAATTACTACACATCGATGGATCAACCGTGTAAGTTCGAGGACGTGACCCCTCCTTATGATAATTGATTAAAAATATGGAAACATACACTTTCACTTCCAAAATTATATTGGACACTTTCAACTACATAGTTTTATCTGATTATTCATTGAAATCGTCGCAGAAGGCAGGGAAATAATCAGCCTACCAATCACCTATTATATATGTGGAACATAACTTCGAAAGTTGACAATCATGTAGCACTAAAGATAAGTCAGTGGCATTAAATATAACCCCGATGCTTGTTGGGCGCCGTGCACTATAGCCGTTCATACGCTATAAAATATTCAAGTTGCCGAGTCGTTTGTGACGTCGCCAGTCAGTCGCCGCTGCTTGGCCCGACAAAAGGTCCGATAACCTCGTAATGTATTTTGTACGTAACACTCGTCGGTCGAGTAAGTCAAGTATTTTAATTCAATCGTTTACAAAACTTGTTATTCAAGTAAATGACCAAATGTAATCAGTACCTTCTAATTGTTACAACCAACAAATTAATTTAAAACCAGACTGTAATTGAACTGGAATAAGAACACTGAACGGTATTAGATAGCTTGGCCGTAATTAAAATCTATAGGTAAGTAATGTACCATTGATACGTCTGAAGTTTTGGAATTCATTAGTTTTTGTCGTATAAGTGTTGGGCAGTCATATAAATATGGCCAAACCACAAGCACTGTCTGTCACTATCACTGCTACTCCATAACGCAAATGATTGGTGCTAGGTATAACATTCGTTGTGCGTGAGAGACATAGAATTACGACTACAATTATTCATGTAATTCGCGCATTAAATGCACAGCCATACGTGACGAACCAATCATAGTAAAATTGGTCAGTTTTACTTGTTTTACGATAGGCTACAGAGTTGAAGAAATACTATGAAGTATCATGCAGTAAGTAACGCGTATATTTGTCAAAATTGGAGGTTTCTGTTTATACTGACCTATGCGATGACATGCGACGTTCCAGGGCTCTGGATACCAAGAATTGATTTAGCATTATATTTTATTCTTGGAATACGTAACCAATTTTACACTTATTGTTAGGACCAACGTGTAATTTTCGAACAGAGTGTTTTCTTTCTCTTGTATGTATATTAATATCTTCATATCATTTCTATTTATCCTACAGTGTTTTTTTATTTTCCAGCATATTCGATCGAAGGACAAATTAACGAGCCTTATTGTTTCATTTACGTAAAAAGTTCTTCGTGTTAGCATTCCTTGCTTCGGATGCATTAACGCTTGGAGCTCAATACATGTGTACTGATCGGTTGGTTTAGAGGTCATCTGGAAAATAACCCTAAAGATAAATAATGATGTTTTGGACATTACTGGGAATCTTGTGCGCATCCACGTCGGTGGTAATTTCAAACCCATATCGTGTTAATCCCGGGCCATTGGTGACCGCTACTCGAGGTGAGCCATGGCCTCAACCTTATCAAACCATAAAACACGACGGATTCCTCATTCTTCGGCCATCGGTATTCCAGATCCTGGTGAGTTGGTAACTTAAGAAATACCCTACATCATCGAAAAAATTATATTATATTGGGTCGTTTTCCTTGAGGAGACACAGCACAATCTCAGGGCAGAGAGATCCGATATGCTTTTTTTCCGCAATCGCATCGATTCATCAGATACCTCGGAGTTTTAACTACACATGCACCAACCTACTTTATAGCTAGTGTACACGCTCCGCGTCATAATTAAACTTCAACTTACAGTACTAAATGTCATCGTATGTTTTGGCAGAGATTCAGTGTAATTGTACCGGATTTCGAAGCTCCTTCTAATCGTAAGCCGTAACAATTAATTTTATTCACTTGCTCACTGGTCTCTTGTAGATAACTGGAGAGACTTGTGATATTCTCGAAGACGCGATTCAACGTTACACAGCCATCGTAACTTTGGAAGCTAGTGTGGCTTCCAGGGAACTCCGATCGGCACCACGGGCACACGCAAGGCAGTACTCTTCTTTTGCCGGAAACCTTGCCTCCTTGAACGTCCGTCTAATAAACCCGTGCGAGGATATGCCTCATCTGAACATGAACGAATCCTGTAAGACGATTTTTCTTCTGACGGCGTATAATTTCAGCCTGACTTCTGACAATGCGGTGAAAACTTTTTGATCATAAGGTATACTTGCAATGGTGCTTTCTACAAAGGTGAAACAGACCAACACGCTACTACACAAAATGGTACCATTGGTTATGTGTGTGATCAACGACACCAGTCATATTCTTTTTGTTGAGTTATGTCATTAGATGAAAAGCACCCGAACTTCTGCTTGTGCTGACAACCGTGATAATTTATACATAGATATACGAATGTACTTCAATTTGCATATTCTTGAGAATTCGCGAACCGAATTAGGTTCATCTAGCAATAATCGGATCAATTATAATTTATTCTATTTTTCTATGCATAGATATTTTCAATATAAATATCTTATATTATGTATTTTTCTGGCCCGATTATGATCGTGTATCGGACTGAATTTGAATGTGGTGATGCTATTCATGAACGAACGAAAATATTTCCATCAACCACAAGACGGGATGATTAGGCGTGTAAATATTTTTCAATGCCCTGCATGTTTCCGAATTAAATTTCGAGGAATTGTACTGTGATAACTCTGTTATTAGACCCCTCGATATCTTGTTTTGCTTTTGCAGCGTATCTAACAACACTATCACAGTATTGCCAAGAACTAAAAAAAAAAAGATTGGCAAAGAACTTCTTTAATTTGGAAATTCTGAACACTCAACGATAGACGTTACATAGTCGATAGATAGATTCAGAAAAAAAAACAACACATTTCGTGTAAAAATAATTTTTCGACGATATTGAGGAGCAATACGAGTTTCTATTCACTAAAAATGATGTTGCTTTTTTTACAATTGAAGATTATTGGCAAAAGGGACGACCCTATACTGATAGGTTGGCAAAATCGACACGAAGTGATTTTTTGAAACGTGTTTCGACTTCACTTTTGTATTAATCATGGTTCATGTACTTTCATATCACGTCTACCTCTTCTCCGTCTACCGGTGTAGGTAATCGTTTTATTTCATCTGTCAATTTCTGTCTCAACACACGGTAAAAATATGACCCAACAAATTATTTTGCCTCAAACAGATGTCTTGGATGTACGCAATACAACAGAAGCAGGAAGCCTCATGGCCAAGAGTATATGGGGCATTCTTCGAGGTCTTGAAACGTTTACCCACCTCCTATCACGTTCCGGGGACGGGCCGAATGTAAGAATAACAAAAAACAATAATAGAACGCTATAATACGTAACGTATTATGTATACCTATGTGCATTTTTTTTAGTATTAGAGTTATTTTTTCTTAACATTCTTATAATTTAATCCGTAACATGACTTTCGAAAAAAAAAATTCCGTTCTTGTTTGAAGGCGAACGAGACTGATGGTTAATATCTTGTAGAGGTTTTCAACGAATAATTAACTTACAGCTTGCATTGAAGTGTCAGACCATCATTGACAAGCCACTATTACAACATCGTGGTCTCCTTCTGGATACTTCACGTCACTATCTTCCAATATCCGACATACTGCGAACCCTGGATGCAATGTCATACAACAAGATGAACGTATTTCATTGGCATATTACTGATGACCAAAGTTTCCCGTATCAGAGTACCCGATTTCCAGAGCTCTCCGCCAAGGGTGCCTTCCATCCCACGCTAACATATACGCGGGAAAACGTACAGAAGATTATTGAATATGCGAGGTACCGGGGTATCCGTGTCATACCCGAATTCGACACCCCAGGTCATACCAGGTCTTGGGGAGAATCTCACCCTGACCTACTCACACCATGCTACAACGGTTGGTGTTGCTTTACTCTTGTTATATTATTCGATAAGTATCTTAATGCAGTTTCCATTTTTACATTTTTCCTTTCAAATGAAGTAAAATCTCCGTGTTCAAAAATGTTTCTGTCAAATCAAACTTTCCAATTATTGTTCACAAGTAGTAAACAACCCTACGGCAGTATCAATTTCCTGGCGATTCAAAATTTTACAAAGAAATGTTTATCTCTATAGCGCATACTGCCATGCGTATCATTTACATCGATTCCTTAAATAATACATGTAAGGTAAATGCGGGGTTTCAATGTTCAGATAGCACAGGAGCTCCGGATGGCACCTTGGGTCCACTTGACCCAACGGAGTCTAAACTCTATCCATTCATTCGTGAATTATTTGCCGAGATCGGCGTCACCTTTCCCGAACGGTACATTCACCTTGGTGGCGATGAAGTGCCGTTTGATTGCTGGGCCAGTAATCCACGCATTCGTCAGTACATGCACGAGCATCACATGAACGATAGCTATGAACAACTAGAGGCAGAGTACATTCAGAATCTTCTGAATATCACTCGGGATCTCAATACGACCTCTATTGTTTGGCAGGAGGTATGTTACAGAGTGACAAATATATTTATGTTCGAGTATCCACTGATATTTAACTATAGGATTTTTCGAACAAGGCGACCACGCCGACCAGAGTAAACTCAACTCTATAGGGATTCTGAGTGTATTGCAATAATATTAGACAAGAATGTTGTATTGTCAAAAAACAATTGACCTCAGATTTATAGGTACACTAAAAGTGTGAAAAACTATTCACTATAGAAATAATTGTTCGATACAAATGACACTTTAGGGTAATGCAGTATACGAAACGGTTTGAATATTAATCTGCAATTTGTACTATTGAGATGTTTTTGGCGTTTTAACCCTAGAACGGTACACTGGTTGTGGCATACCCAGCTCGTCAATTCCATCGTCCCCTTGGCCACCAAGCTCTACCGACTATGATTTATCTATAAATAATTGTAGTAAAATTCGACTTTATGCTACTTCCCCACATTCCGAATCGTTCAACGTACAATTCTGTGTTGGATTCATGAAGAAATCTTGAGTGCAGACGAAACCACAGTTGCTCCAAGTTCGCGGGGTGGCAAACACTGTTTGCAACCAGGTGCACTGTTACCACACAGTGATCAGTTGCGGAAGTGTACCATTCTTGGGTTAAATACGTTGTCGCCAGTGATACAATTACTGTAATCACTCTAATTTTAAATAATTATATAATTTGAATACGGAAGATGTCACCTTTGACGTACTACAGCAGACCCTTTGTGAATGTTTAAGGTTTTCGATAACGGTGTTCATCTCTCACCGGAAACGGTGGTCCATGTATGGACGGGAAATCAAAAGAGCAAACTAGCGGCTGTAACGAAGGCAGGATTTCATGTGTTGCTATCAGCATGCTGGTACCTTGACCATCTTCAGAATGGTGGGGATTGGCGCAAATTTTACGCTTGTGATCCTCTTGCATTTCCAAGTACCGTTCAACAGCGAGAGTTGGTGTTGGGAGGCGAAGCCTGCATGTGGGGAGAAGTTGTCGACAGGTACTCACAATAAATATAACGCAAAGAATTAGTATTAGTGCCCCGTCCATCGAATAACGATACGGATACGGATACGGATCTTGATCAGATTCCGAACGTGAAACACGATTGATTGTACATAATTTTTATTCTAGTACGAACGTCCATCCAAGAATATGGCCAAGAGCAAGTGCTGCGGCCGAGAGACTGTGGAGCCACGAACGAAACCCTTCTGTGACTTATGCTGCTCAACGCCTCGAAGAGCACGCGTGTCGTATGAATAGACGCGGCATACCCGCGCAGCCGCCGAATGGCCCTGGATTCTGTATCCAATGATGCATGAATTCGTTTTCCTTCCAAGTATGTTTTATTTACACGGATAATTGCAACAGGAAATAAAATTCCATAAGCATACTGATTGAAAAACTGCTGATTGTATCTTCAAACAGCATTGTTAATTTGGAAAATGCATCGATTTCCGGAAAAACATTTCAGTTGACTTGAAATCAATCGAAATGTTGAAAATACACAAACAGAATTTAAATATTATTAGCGACGTTTCGTTGACAGTTTCTGGAATATTAAGTAACGATTCACGAGAAATACTCTGTTTGAAAAATAATAAAAATACCTTATTTCACGGAGAGAAATTTTATCTCAATCGAATTATTAGAGGATGACTGTAAAAGGAATATCATTGCCGTATAATGTTCAAGTATTGTTGCGATTACAAGAAAATGTCGTACAAGTAACTGTTTGGTGCGATCGGAGTGTTCGATACTACATTTTTTGATGTACAGTATAGGACCTCGATATCCGAACCTCAGTTAATCGACCCCTCAATTACCCAATCCGTGACTTGATTTGACCGAACTCTTTAGCAGTATATGCTCTAAGGACCGTTTTTAACAGCCTTCAACGCTATCTGAGTCCTAATAGTCGCTGTCTTTATCGGCATGCTCCGCTCTTTTAAAATAACGTCGATATAGTGCATCAAGCAGTTGATTCCAGCATCATCCAGAATTGTCAAAATTTTCACTGAATATCCAAAGGGGTTTGCCTTAATTTTTTCAATAAGATATTTTCAATTTCAGAATCGATTTGTATGATCCTTTCTAGGCTAATTAGACCCTCAGAGACGCAGGAAAAGCACCAAGAAGAGCGTAGGACCAACAGCGGAGAAAATATGAGGAAACGACTAGCAGCAGCGAAATTTTAAAAAGGAAATCTGTCATTTTTTGGTTATAGGTAATTCTTGATACGTTGCTCTAAGCGTGTTTGAACCGCGCGCAGTCGATTTCTCGTCCAAAATTACGTCGATATAGCGGATCAAAGAATTAACTCCAGCATTACCCAAAATCGTCAAACTGCAGGTAGCGTACCTACTCCGCAGAGACCACGAAGCGCTTGTCCTGGAAGTCAAGTTTCATCAGGTAGTGGACCTTAAGCGCAGAAACTACGGAGTGCTTTTCCCGAAATTTGAATTTCACCATGTTTCGGACCTGGAGTTCAGGAACCACGGAGCGCTTGTCTTAGAAGTCGAGTTCCTGCAGGTAGTGGACCTTGAGTTGAGAACCGACCGAGCGCTTGTCCTGGAAGTCGAGTTTCACCAGGTGCCGGACCTGGAGCGCAGTAACTACGGAGCGCTTGTCCTGGAAGTCGAGGTTCACCAGGTAGCGGACCTGGAGTGCAGGAACCAGGAGGTAGAGAACCCAGTACTCGGAGCGCGATTCTCATACGTCCTCTCTACTGCGCGGTTGTTTCCAGACTGAGGAATTCGGCCAGCTGATTTCCGTCGTCGACGATTACTATAGATCGATGATGTCAAGAGAAGAAAAAAATTTTGGGTCACGTCACTTTCTGAACATCCGAACATCCAAACTTTGGTTTCAAACTTTAATACTATCTGTGATGCATGATGATATGATATGATGTATAATGATTTCAGTTTTTACATTTCACAATCAGACAAGAAATACGCACTTTATCTTTTCTGCCGATTGCAGACTCAAGCGGCTAGGCCCTTCGATGGTCAGCCGCTGACTAAAGGGTATATTCTTCAGTTAACGGGTCAGCTAATAACGCTGCCGTTCTGCGACAGTTGGATGATAACAATTTTTTCTGGTACCTTTCAAATGTCTGTTAAAATACACTCCAAGTTTTAAGAAGCTCCGTTCTATCTCTCCCTATTAAAAAAAAATATCACCGACAATCACCTTTTTAGGTCTTTAAATCAGGACACTGCGTTAAATACTGTCTCATATACGGAGCATCCATTTCATCTCGATCAAAATTAGCGCACCCGTGACGCATTACACTTACTCTGAATTTTTTTCCATACGAACACTTTTTGAAAAACAATTCTCCTTCTTTACCCAACGTATATAATTCACTTGCGACTAGCTGAAACAGCCTCTCGATTCTATGCCTACGAAAATTAAAGATCGAGAGAGCAAATCAAAAGTCGTTGGAATAATTATGAATATTAATGTTATCGAATACATTGAGCGCGTGACGAATAGAATCCGATTTCGGAATGAATAATTCGTCTATTTTCACATTATAGCCGTATTATTGTAGATAATCTAGTTTGTTGGAAAATATAAAACTTATAGTATGCATCACGTATTAATCGTAAATGGATCATACATATTAATGAGTAAATGTATATTATAAACATATATATTAAACATATATATTAATATTGTACATGGATCGCATATATGTACATATATACTATTTTGGTCTCTGCATCATTATTACATCTGATCTATTATTATTTATGATCTATGTATACGTTCTTCTCTCGGGTACCTATACTTTAACTAAATCACTGTTTTGCTAGGAATTTTGGAAGAAATTTAATCTCATTATTAATTTCTTATATCGCCGACAAGTCGGTAAGTACACACAGGCTACGTTAATGGCTTGGGCTTACCGGGCTGGGCTTACCATTGCGAAGACTGTGTTACTCGGAAGGTGAATGTAGCCGGCATTATGTCGAAATCGGTAACTCTGATGTTCTGCAATAAGTTCTCAACTCTACCGTCGGATCATCTCAGGGGACGCGAGTACACGATGATTTTCGGTTGTCACACCAAAGCCCATTAGGGACAACTGTCTTTACATTCTTCAGTCAACGCTTCAGTCAACCATGTGTATAAATATGTATTAACGTATTGTGCTTGGACCACTAGTATAGTGAAATATACCATATAACCTCTACAAGCTGTGTAAACTGTTGAAAATGCCAAAAATCCGCGTTGATAAAAAGTCTCGCGTCCACCAAGAGGTTTCCAAACAAGGTTTGTATTCGATACAGCTATCGGTATTCGACACAGCTATAGGTTTATGCGGATCTCGTCGTGTGGCTCTTTCCACTCTTACCGTACGGTTATTTCCATCAAGGAATATACCAAATTTTTTCTATTTACTGTAATAATTGCGAACAGGAGCACAGTTTCTCTAGCATACAACCATTCGTGATGGACGAAATATAAGGGAACTGCACTTGGTGCGTACCAAGTGTAAAAAGTAGAAAACTCTTTCAAACATCGTAAACAATAACTGCTTGAATTCGAAAGAGGATAGTAATGTTTTCCTCTATTTTCAGGCATTGTGTTTAACAAGGACTTTGGTCAGCACATTTTGAAAAATCCATTGATCATACAAGGAATGTTGGAGAAATCTGCTCTGCGACCGACCGATGTGGTCCTTGAAATAGGTCCAGGTACCGGAAACATGACTGTCAAGGTGTTAGAAAAAGTTAAAAAAGTTATCGCGTGCGAAGTAGATCCCAGGATGGTCGCTGAATTACAGAAACGTGTCCAAGGTACTCCGTTTCAAGCCAAGCTTAAGATTATGGTTGGGGATGCCCTCAAGACGGATCTGCCATTCTTTGACATATGCGTTGCAAATGTGCCTTATCAAATATCCTCACCATTAGTGTTCAAATTGCTTTTGCACCGACCTTTCTTCAGGTAAACCAAAATCATACTCAAAGTATCTTGTTACTTGAAAATACGTTGGCATGCGTAAATAGAATTTTGGCAGAGACAACTAATACTGCCTGCCATGATTTCGATAGTCAGTATTCTGTATTGTGATATTTTTAATTTTTCAGATGCGCAGTTCTCATGTTTCAACGAGAATTCGCGCAAAGGCTAGTGGCAAAGCCAGGAGATAAATTGTACTGTAGACTGAGTATCAATACACAGTTATTGGCAAGGGTCGATATGCTGATGAAAGTCGGCAAAAATAATTTCAGACCCCCACCAAAAGTTGAATCTAGTGTAGTTCGAATCGAACCAAGAAATCCTCCTCCTCCAATAAATTATAAAGAATGGGATGGTCTGACTAGAATAGCATTTGTCAGGAAAAATAAGACATTGGCTGCTGCGTTCAAACAGACCGCAGTTACGACTCTCTTAGAAAAAAATTACAGACTTCACTGCAGTTTAAAAAATACTGTGAGTTGACACACATTACCTGTAAAACTCAATAGAGCTGTCAATGTAAAATTTTTGCAGAGCGTACCGGATGATTTTGATTTGAAAACCAAGATCAATGATATTTTGACCGAAGCAGGAGCCACAGAGAAACGAGCAAGGTCCATGGACATCGACGACTTCATGAGGTAATTCGTATTTATTTATGTTTTTATTTCTATTCATAACATCCTTTTTTGAATAATGCTTGTACCTATAAGTAACGTGGCGCTACTTGAAATAAACATTATAGTACAATGTCAGTAAACTAAAAATTAACTATCATATTTCGGGTGAAATTATATATAAAAAAAGAAAAACAATATCTTGCAATTTATTGCCATATTTATATGGACCTAATCCCGTATCCATGAAAGACATAACCCTCTTTATAAATGTCCAATTCAGAAATGTACTGTTTATCTGAATACCACCACTTTCTCAATTAATATTTCAAAAGCATTGAACTGACCATTCAAGTCAACAACGTTGAGTGGTAGATCGCACCTTACGTCAAATTGATTGCAATTTGAGTTTCGATGTGTGATGTTCACACATTTTTATTGATATTTGTTGGAATTGAGACTAAACAGGTAAAACGTATAATAGCTCAACTATATTTCCAATATTGAATATTGATTTGAAGTCAAATTTACAGAGCTCACGAATTTTCGGAATAGGCAAAATTTGTAAAGACATGCATATTATTTCCATGTAAATATGGCATTTTCAGTGCATTTTATTGTTCCTGCAAATATCAAACTGAATCGTTCAGTACCAATTGCATAGAATCCGTTTGCATGGTATAAATAGGTAACAAAAGATGTCAACTCTTTAATTTTCGGGGACAATAAATATGTATGATCACAATTTTATTTGTTTCAGCCTTCTGCATGCGTTCAACACGGAAGGCATTCATTTTTCCTAACCGAATCTGTGCAGATCAATGCAAGTAAGGCGGTTGTATTGTGTGTAGACTTAAAAAAAAACCTATGTACAATATGAAAGTAAATATAAAATTAAACAAAATTTTGAAGGCTTTTGATTTTATCCTTCAAGAGAATGCGTTTCTGTTTGTATAATTCTGTCTCGTCGCTGCACGTCATCGATTAATAAAGCAGGGAGCTTATCACTTTTGTATCACTTAGAAAAATAGAAGTATTGAATATTGCCATTACTTATACTCAATATTACTAACGTACGTTTACGAAATTACGACAGTTTAAACGCATGGTTTAGTACTGAACTTTAAGGCCACGGATCACTAACAGGCCAAAACTGACAATGAATTCGGGAAGGTTCGAAAAAACAGGAATAAAATTAATTAGAACAGTTGCTCCGACGTACTAAAAGTGTGCTCAAACATATTTCAAATAGGACTTTGAAATAGTGTGAGAAATTTTTTTGACGTATCGAAAATTTAACGTACATTTTTTTATGATTCACGGTATTCTTTCATTCAATTCTGAGCAAAAAAATGATTCAATTCGAAAACGTGTTATCGTTGTATTTTTTTTTTTTTTTTTCGTCCGTATTTACTGCATAAAAAAGAAGAGGGTGGGGGTGGGGGGGGCTTAAAAAAAAATAGAACATAGGTGTAAGAAACGTTCAATTACTCTCGTGAATTGTGTATTCTATGATCACCCTTCAATCAATTATTTCCATAACGTATATCTATGAATTATGCAGGTCCTATTTTTGCTAGCGCACGCTAGCGTTGGGAATTATTATCAACAAGATATTTCATCTAGACATGATTTGTGAGAGTTAAATCTTGCTGCGCACGAACAGAGAACTGAACGTTAATGAACAAATTTGTTAATACATGTTTTATTCCGAGTCAGAACTGGAGGATGATCTAATACGGCGTTTCTTTTTCTTGGACCTTGATTTCGATTCGCTCTTAGATCGTTTATGAGACTTTCTGGATTCCTTGTATTTTTTGTGGGATCTACGTCTCTCCTTAGAACTCGAACGTTTTTTAGAACTGGCATATCTAGATGAAAGAAGTGTGTCACTTCTAATGGATGAAGTTACAGATGCCGTTGAAACACTTGGTGTGCAATTGTCATCGGCCTGGAATGAATCTGTGACAGTAGCAGCAACAGTCTTGCTGTCGGATTTGCGACTTCCCTTTTCTTTTCGTCTATCCTTGTGTTTTGATTTTTTCTTACCAACATATGCTTTACTCGATCGTGCGCTGCAATAGCTACTTGAGCGACCATTCAACACATTCCTCTCGGAATCTGTCGTGCTGTAGTCGACTTTAAAATTAGCTTCTGTTAGTTTTTTACTTGACATCCCATTGTCTTCAAAAGAATTATATTCGTCACTCTCACGCTTCTTTACTTCTCGCTCGGAATCTGAATCCTTGATCGAACGATATTTCTTCGATCCACATTTCTTGTTTCTACAAGATCTATGTTTGGGAATACTGGTGCTTCGTTGAGAGGTATCGCTTTCTGCACAATTTTCACTGCACCATTCTTCCTTTTTAACTAAGTCTTTACGAACTGTTATCATATTGGATATTGCCGATTTCATTAATTTGGATTTACCTTTTGTTTCCTGACGTTTTTTGTGCCGGTCTGGACTAGAATCATTCCAACTTGAAGAATATTCTCTCTTGTCACTTTCTGGTGATATTGACACGGGTTTGAACATTCCATCTATGATCCGGCCTTCAGATTCGCTGCTACTTGAAATCAATGCTTTAACACGACGCTTTATTCGAACAAACATATTCGTACCCCGCTTGTACTTTTGACCATGCACAGGACTTGTGGCAATGATTGACTTCTTTGTTTTGTTCTTTGATCCGTTACCGCTGTAGGGAGTATAATCCCGATTAGAATCGATATCATCACTCTCCGACGTCGTTGTGTCAGAAAATCGTTTTAAGGATGCCAGAGTATTTTGGGTTGAGCTTCTTTTCCTATCCGTAGAAGTCGTAGCCTCGTTAACTTCGCTTAAGGTTGATACACTCGGCGAATCAAAAGGAGACCGATCTATACAATCTTCAAATGGTGGACATTGTTTTGTCACAATTTGACAGTTATGTCTAGTATGCTCGCTAAAAAATTGTATCAATGATCAGCGAGGCAGATATTCAGCATGTATTAAGAAAACGGAAATTTCATATAAAATTCTAAGCAATAGGCGTAAGAGACACAAGACTCACCCATAGTCTAAATTGGGAGCATCAGGCACATTCACTGTGTCAGCATCCGATGATAATAGATCGATAACTTCTGGTGTTCTTTCATGCCGAGGCTTCACATACCCCACAACTTCACATTCATTATCTGATATTCCTGATGAGCTTGACGAAATTGTCAATACAATATTAGAAGTTTGTGCAGTTTCTCGGAGTGCTTCGGCTACTGTACTTGGACCTTGAGAGAGAGGAAATGCAAGATTAGAGTAACGTATTACATGAAATCACAAAATATATGCAAGCATGGGCAAGGAAAAAATGTATTATTATTGAGTTTCCCAAAGACTGTGTTAGTCAAGGGTAGATACTTATGTATGTACTTAGTATTAGACTACATACCAGGCATCTCGACTGTATGCGGACCTATTCCGAGCATCTCAATATTCATCCGACTTGCATCGATAGTTTCTTCAACAACTTGAACATCTGAATCAGTAGATATGCTGCTGCTACTAGAACTGGGTGATGATACGACAGGGACATATTCATTGGACAAACCTGCGACACATATGACATATGAAGATGTCCAAAATCAATTCAGGTATTTCCACAACTATTCTCCGACGAAAATTGTATACAATTTGACGTCATCGGTTATTCTGTTCGCCAAGTTAAATTCTGATACGGAAGTCCAAATGACCATTATTATTCAAAATAATTTTACACCTTGATATTCACCAAAAGACGTGAAAGACTATAATCCAGTGACCAAAGAGATGTTTTCCATAGCTACAGATATGTAGCGGATTTTAAAGTCCAACAAAAAGCTACATCAATTGGGTAAGAATGCGAGAGTAAAATTGTTCAGTTGAAAATCTTTTCAGTTATGTGACTATAGAATGTATAAATTTTGTTGGAAGAAGAGATGGAATTTGAATGGTACGAACCGGTGACATTAATTGGCGGACAATTTTGCAACATGCAACCTTAATCAAATATACTAACCACGATTTGAAACATAGGTAACGTATTGATCATAACCAATCAAGTCAAAACTGGTCTGCGCGTAGTTAAGTAGCTCATGGACAAAGTGCTCGGTGTGCATGGCAAAGTAGGGACGAACTGTGTCTCGAAAGTCGGAACTTCTCAAGTCATGCCGTGTGATAGATTCCATGATAACACGCATCACGTAACTTATTTGTGGAGCATTGTTGTTAAGCAATACTTGCAGTTCGCGATTCAGCCAAGGAATCAATCGATTCAATTGGTTTGGGTTTCGCCTGTAAAATAGATCAATACAACACATGTCTTAGTATCCTGGTAAACATTGAAATTTAATAAAATTCTAAAACTAAGTATTTTGGACTTTGTATCTTAATAATTAAAATAATCTTCAGATTTGAAGTCATGGAAATAAATGATAGGAAAAAGTAGAAATTCAAAATTGAAACTGTAATAATTCATTTTAAATAATACAAGTAAAATGCGAAACATAAGCAGTGTAACTTACCGATAGTATTCAGCACTGCATTCCCTGAAGTTTCCAAATATGTCTGGTAGAGATGTCGCCCAATGTCCAAAACGATACACATTGCGCCGATAGTCAATAGGATTAGTACGTCGCAGTCTTCGTTCCTCTCTAGTAACTAGTGACGTAACAGCAGGTAGTTGTTCATTCCTCATAACTTGTTCGGGATTTAAGATATTTCGGTATCTATGATTAGGTGTCATTGTTGTACTAAAACAGAAGGTTGTCAATAAAAACGATTTCTAGCATTCAAATAAATACGTTCTTGAACGACATGTAAATATTTTTCTAGCGGGAACCAGGCCTTATTGTTTTGACAGCATATCATATCCATATCAAATATATTGTAGGAACATGAAGTTTTTTCTGTGCAGAACGCTTGATTGTGATTTCAAAATTATTAGCTGCCATTGCCAGTAACTGACAACCAAGAATGAAGAATCTCTGTTTAGCTAACTTACCGGTAACTAAATCCATGTGTTTCCCTCGGCAGGTTTATACTGCTGACCAGATCAAAATGAACATCCACTGTTGCAGCCATTTGTGACGCAGACAGTGAGACAAACTGACGGGGAACATGATATTGATCATAGTCGCCCTCGGATCTAACATTATGTATGATGGATTTGAAAGTTTGTTTACACAGAGGGCATTCTGTTTTTATTTTCGACCACTCTAACAAGCAGCTGAAACAAAACTGATGCAAACAGCTGTCGGTGAAAGATTTGTTGACGAGCTTGCCCAAGCAAATGCTGCAATTAGGTGGAGGAGACGTGGTGCCGTCACTTCGCTCGCTTGGTTCATTGTCTGGGCTACTTGGAGATATTTCTTCCGTCTTTAGCGGACCCTTTGGAATAGCAGCGGCGGCCGCACGTATGCTTTCTATTTCTTCATCCATTTTGCGTCAATTCTTTTCGTGGTCCATTGGTCCTTGCATTACGTTTTCCTGTATTATGCACACAATTAAAGATATTATGACCCAAGTGTGGATAGGTCCTGCAATAAATTATTTGATTTGAAAAATACGCAGTACTGGATGATGGAAATGCAAATATCTACAGATATTGTTTACGATTACTCTCTCTTTATACTGTAATGTACAAAGGGTATTGTATACAGCACAGTTGATACTATACGCGTAACTGCCTACTTATATCAATACAGGCAGAATCTTTTGGATTCCGAGGCAGAGAATATAAATATTCAAAGCCGTAATTAAATCTAGGAAAATTTCAACTCCCAATCAAGCTGCCCTTGAGTAGTAGCTTTGACTGAGGAAAAGTTAACTGATTAAAACTGTGGAATAGCCGAAAGGTAACGCATCACATGACATCCGCTCACCGTTAAAATGTTGCCTACCACCGAAGGAAATGCGACAAGTTACGTTGACAATTAAAACTACAATCAGTAGCAGAGATATGAAAGTGCTCAACGCAGGCACCGACTGCCATCATCGGCTAATTTGATCATAAAGCTCGCAGCTGTACCAAGGGCGTTAACTGGTTATTACTAACCGGCCAACCATCCGTGCTCCAGCTGCATTGCCAGTCGTGGTCACATGATTCGTGTGGAATTGAACTCGTATTTTGTTTCAGACCGAAACAAGATAGCCGAAAGATTAAGGCATTTATGCATTTCACTGTATTCATATTTACTTACATGCATGCCGATAAAGCAATATGTCAACCGTTTCATTAAAAACAATGCAAACAATGGACTTTTAAGAATTCCCATGATTTAAGGAGTTCCTTAAATCTAGTGGATTCTTCATACTTCAGTCCTCACATTATGATAGTCAACCGATTTGAAGTTCGATGGAAACGCAGTATTAACATTCGATCGTGAGCACCGTGAGTACAGTCAGCCCCACAGTCTTACATACAGGTCTGGAAACTCCATTGGAGAGGGTATGTCGCTTATTGAAGCAATTTTTGTGTTCACTAGTCGCCACTAGGTTCGTTGCGATCTTATCAACAGCGTTGGCGGGGCCGGGGGTCCAGACAAGACCGTGGTATTCGCATATATGTATATGAGTATTCGCTCACTCACACTCACTCATCGTATTTATTGAGATTATTGTTATCCTGGTAACTAGACCGCAGCGACAACTGGTGGTGCCGCTAGAATCGAAATTTGCACTCGTTAAGCGACACGAATAATCGTGGCTCCCAGCATAGGAGTTTCCAGACCTGTATATAAAACCGTGGTCAGCCCCCTGACACTCACTGCTGCTCGTATACTAAAAAATTGTACGCGTTTTTTCCCTATTTTTTAGTTCCTCTACGTGGCGCTAGTAGATTTCTGACACGCTCACTGCCCTCGCTGACCGCTGAGCAAGAGACAACTACTAGCGCCACTAGTGATGGAAATTGGCGGCAGAATCGAGGGACATTTTGCGAACCACTTTTAACAGCGTGTGTCAGGGGGCTGAGCACGGTCTTACACCCGTATTCATAGTCTCTCCTTATCTCAAGGATAAAGGACGCCTCGATGAAGGCTTCCTTGAATCTCAGAGGCGTCCTCGTTTCATAGTCACAACTTGGCTGTCCCTTCCAGAAGGAAGACATATTTAAGTATATGTGATTGCTTATGGTGGTAAAACTGCTGATCGAAGCGCCACTCGGCTATATTTAAATCTAACTTGAACCGCTTAGCTCTCATTGTCAAGTTGCGTCGGTTGATGAGAGTGTATAACCTCAAAGTAGTTAACCTGTAGACTGGCGTAGATCCGCGTCATACGAGTCATAAGTGCATAGACGCCAAGCGCAAGCGCAAGCGTCGACTACATGAAACGAAACAGCAAATCGCAGTGCCGAAGGTTTCCTCAAGGATGCTCGAGACCTACCTTGAAAGAAGGAGGCCGATAAGGCTCCTTGTTCTGTTGAGGAAGGTCTGTGAAACGTGAAATGATGTACAAGGAATTCTTGTTCCTCAAGGAAGGATTATGAATACGGGTGTGTAGACAGGTCTGGGCACTCCAAGCCCCTTCCCGTATAACGCAGCGTGATCGTCTTGAAGCCTGTGTTTCTCAATTTGTGCACCAAAGATCGGAGCGCTGCAATCTCCGAGGCCGCTGTATGCGTACTAAAGTAGGCCTCTCCCTCACTAGCGGTAGCGGCGAAAATTTACAACATCGGCTTCATTTTCGAGCACGGTTTTACAGCCGGAGTGCCCAGACCTGTCTATAAAACCGTGGTCATGTGTCTCCTTGGCTCACGTCACGCATATACAACACGTAAAAACTGTGCTTTACTTACACCCGTATTCATAGTCCTTCCTTGAGGAACAAGGATTCCTTGTTCCTCATGTCACGTTTCATAGACCCTCCTCGATAGAATAAGGAGCCTTATTGGCCTCTTTCTTTCAAGGCAGGTGGCTTATTACGGTTCTCGAATCGAGTGAAAATGACGAAAGTGAGTGGCTCACCCTATTACGGTGAATCTCTGGAGGTGAAAAAACGAGATTGTCCGCGTGAATAAACTCAACACGAAATTCGGTATCGAGAATCGTTTTGCGTATGCTCGTGAGCGTAATTTGCTTGGATTTGCGTGACAGTTCCATCAATTTCATCAAAGAACGAAGATTACTCCATATTTGTTGGTTAAAGAGTAAAAGTTATTGATACGTGGGAATTTGTACAATGAATAATTTAGTGATCGTGATTATGCAAAATCAGGAAAATCAAATGCTCAAAATACGACGAACACTACGCGATGCCTCAGACCCATTCAATATAACTTATATATATTTATGTTATTTATTATATATTTTATATATTGTACTTCTGTCACGTTCATTTTCTTCAACAATTCTTTCTGACGTTCACAACAACTTTTATAGGTTATCTGACAAAATGGCGTCAACTTTCGTGAAAATGTGAGATCCCTATACCGGACGTGCCTAGTTACTTAACATTTTCACTCGAGAGATCCGTAATAGAGTGACCAAACTCACGTGAGATGAAAATGTGAGAAGTGAGTAAACTCGCTCGAGAACCGTAATAAGCCCCCTGGTCTCGAGCTTCCTTGAGGAAACCTTCGGCACTGCGATGGGCTGTTTCGTTTCATGTAGCCAACGTTTGCGCTTGCGCTTGGCGTCTATGCACTTATGACTCGTATGACGCGGATCTACGCCAGTCTACAGGTTAACTACTTTGAGGTTATACACTCTCATCAACCGACGCAACTTGACAATGAGAGCTGAGCGGTTCAAGTTAGATTTAAATATAGCCGAGTGGCGCTTCGATCAGCAGTTTTACCACCATAAGCAATCACATATACTTAAATATGTCTTCCTTCTGGAAGGGACAGCCAAGTTGTGACTATGAAACGAGGACGCCTCTGAGATTCAAGGAAGCCTTCATCGAGGCGTCCTTTATCCTTGAGATAAGGAGGGACTATGAATACGGGTGTTAGGCTGTATTCCGAAACCATGACGTCACGCAGTCAACTGCGAATTGCGTTCCGTTTTTACTCCGAGTTGCCACACGTCCCAGACCGTAGTAGTCACAGTCAACAACGTCACAAACTTCATGACGTCACTGACTGGCGGCAGTAAGCCACGGTCTTACAACAGGTTTGGTAACTTCAGCACTTTTGAGTGGTAGGGGGTGTCACCGTTAGTGAGGCACACGGTCTTGTTTCTTATCTATCCGCTAGGGGCGCTAGTGGCCCGGGGTATGATAGATATAGATATATACCGATAAGATAACCTGCTCATCGAAGGTTTTGACAGTTCATAACTCAGTGTAAAGTGTGTAAACGGTGGATCATCACCACAAGATCTTAAACTGTCTCAAAAGTTGTGAGCCCTCGCTTGATGTTTATGGATTTTATTGACTTAAACATTTGAGGATTTCGTTAAAATAAAACAATTATCACGCCCGCCATGGAATGCTAGTAAACATCTCAATCATTTTTTATTCGCATCTTTTTTCATTTTTGAGTGTTATTCAGGATTGTTGATTCCGAAAAAATTGGCTCACCCCGAGGGGGCAGCGCTGCAGACGGCGAAGACGAGAACCACGGTTTTGCCTCATTATCTGAGTCATTCCCCACCCTACTAGTTACCAGACCTGTATGTAAGACCGTGCAGTAAGCTGTCGCGCGATTTCGGAACGCGGTTGCCAGTACTTGCAGTACTGCGAGTATATTTCGGAATACACCCTAAAGGGGGTCTCCGAGTGCCCATTTCCATTAGCGTGACACCCCCTAGGCCAAGGTATCATGGCGGCACTTATAGGTTGGAAAAGTTATCGAAAATGACATTTATGTCATGAATTAGTAGTAAATACTGTTTGAATTATATTTGTTTCTACAGAGTCCCACTCGTAAATGTAAGTTGATTTAGATAATACTTATTGTTTATTCCGTAGTGAGTTTATTATCAAAGAACACGTTGTTATGCGATACGTTTGACAGTTCCCATAAGTTTATTATAATTATTCACAGTATTCACAATCTATAATAATTATTGTTTTTAAATAAGTTAACGAAATATTTACAGGAAATGAGACAATGATGCCGATAAAGGATAATCAAGATGTGGCTTGTTTTCTTGTCACTAAACACTCGTGGAAGGGAAAGTAAGCAGTTTCGTATTTTTTCCTTTTTTTTTTTTTTTTTTGTTCGCTGGTCAATACACTTTCATCAGATGTTTTTCTTATCCCCTGCAATGGCTCGTACTATGCTTCTGCCTTCCTGTATTTGTTTTTTACCGGTGGATGATTTCTGTATTAGTAAAACTTGCACATACATTTTCACTCTAAAGATAAACACTTGTGTTTACTTACACAAATGAATATGCTTATCAGTAAGTGTATCCGTAACTGGATATCTGACTGTGGTCCATTACAAAGGACTCTGAAAATGACATCGTGTGAAGGTGAATAAAAACATCTTTAGGGCTTTATAACCACTTGAGAAGAACATTGCAGTCACTATCGACGAAAACAAAATGTGTCATATATAAAGTTCCTCTTAATGTTTTAGGTACAAACGTGTTTTCTCTATCGGATCCATGGGTATTACAACATATAATCCCGGCAATCTCGAGGTTACTAATAAGTGGGCATATTCAGATTTTATCAGCCTACAGCCGACAAATAAAAGTCAGACTGGCCTGTATGAGTTTAGTATCACGATGCGCAAGGAACGAAAAGTAGATACTATGAGATTCAGCTCTGAGTACAGGTTACAACTTTTGACTGAGGCTTTGAAATTCAGAAATCAATTTGCAGAAAAACCAAAGGAGATTTTGGTGGGTTTCCCATTACGATTATGTAATTAAAGTTACTTTCTACTAATGCTGCAGTTTTATGCTTTAAAATACAATGCGACAGGTACGATAGAAGTATACAGGGTGTCCCAGTGTAAATCACGCATTATAATATCTGAACAAAAGATGCAATATCCAAGCAGAAGGCTATGGATTTTTTATTTTCCATAGCGATAATTTGCGAAGCGCGATCACTGGGCACTTTTACCACCTATCTTCGAATTTGTCTTAATGTAGGGTAAATTTTTTGTATTGGTAAAAAAATCGTTAGCCATTTAAGAAAATCTAGTTTGGGTCAGTATCTCGGAAGCAGTGATACGACAGAACTGATATCAGCAGATTGTGTCCCCCTAGTAACCACACAATTACTGTTTCAAACAGTTTCCAATAGCAATATTATAATGTGTGATTTACATTTGGACGCCCTGTATATCGCGTTATCAACTATATGGTCATTTAATACTGCAGGCTACATGGATCAAAGCTCCATATTTACTAAAACACAATTTTAGGCATGAGTGAATGGTGCGAGAGAATTTCGTCAATACTCTAGTTGATTATTGTTCATAAATTCAAATTTGCTGTCAAAAATGCTGTTATCTTACCATTAATGAAGCTGAAGTTGGCAGCCAAAAGTGTTAACATTTTTGCAAACAGTGAAAAGCATTTCAGCTTTATACTCGTAATTGTATAAAAGTATCGGGTGTTCCTCGTATTTTAAAAAAATTTCATTTTCGGAGTTCACTACCTTATTCGAATCAAGATTAGAACGTTTGGCTGCTAATTCTGGCTACTAGCTTCAGCCCTGTTCACCATTAATCATTTTGCCTTACACAAGTTCTCCAGTGTTTTGATTATTTCAACAATTGTGGGTTCAAGATTATACATTTTTTTTCTCAGAGATACCAAGCTTATAAGCATCATTGGTCGGATACGAGATTGCCCGTGGTCCTTGAGGTGACACCATTTAGTCTTGATCAGTTGGATCCTGCCACAAACATGTTATTGGCTAGCTATTGTTACAAGGATTTTGAAGGCCTTGCTACAATGAAAGACTACCCAGGTGGCTTTGTGATAGTATGTGGGGGCTTTGGACGTCTGCACCTATTTGCCTCGCATCAAATTGAAGAGATAAAGAAAAAAATGCTGGAATCGGCACTAAATAACTTGGGAATCAATATAAAAGTATTGAAAGAACAAATAATCCTCGACGATTTTCTCACTCAAAGACTGGGAAAGTTCAGTGGCGATGAGCACATAACCAGTGTATCAGAGTTCACTGTTCACAAGCTGTCATCCAGGCACCCGGATCCTCAACGAAGAACATTATGCCTTTCAGATACTTGCCTTGTTGAAAGAGACCCTCAGACGTATAGCATTTGCACCCTCAGACCATTGTCTGATATTTTTACTCTGGTTCGAGATAATTCAAATCCGCAATTGTTCACGATACAGTACCTGAATGGTCAAATGCGGAGTTACACAACCACTGACAGGGATTCTTTACTCGCTTCTTTACTAGATGGTGTTAGGGCATCTGGGAACAGAGATGTTCATGTTAAAATGTATCCTATATCTCGTGGCAAGAGACTCGGTCCATTGAACCTGCCTGTCGATGAAGAAGTCGAGACTTCTCATGTAAAATTTTTGCAACAACCACCCGGGAATAAATCATTCTCCGAGATGTTGGAAAGATTCAATGCAAACGCTCCATACAACGGGCTACACTATTCCACCTCCCAAGATGTGAGTAATCTTCAATAAGTGTTACTTGTTTTTGTATTTACAAAGTGGAGACATGGTCTTTCACCTCAAATTTCCTGTAATAATGTCAGTAACTGACGAATGACAAATTGTTGTGTTACCCGTCGAGCATGCTTTGTAATTGTGTCGTTCACTCGATTGGTTCGATAACTTGCTCTTTGAGGAGATACCTTGTTTAGAACCAACCTGTGATATTTCTTGTTCAGGATAATAAACCGCTTGATTGGACTGTAACTACGTTACAACTTCAAGTCCACAGGGTTACAAATGACTATTTACAGGGCCTATTTACCGAGAACAAAGACAAGGTAATTCTCGGCGCCCTGAATGCTTTAGTGAGCAAGGAACTGGAAACTAATAGCGAAGTCGAGGCGCAGTTTCATGCCCTAAGAAGGCTAGTTGCAAGCAAAGTTGGTTTCACAGCGTTCACAACGTTGCCAGGCTTTAGAGAAGCCATTGGGAATAAGGTTGTCAAAGCATTGAAGCGACAAGATTGTGGAGTGACGCAAGCAGCAATGGATTGTATTTGTGCTCTCATGCAGCCCATGCACGAAGACTGTGACTTAAGACAAGAACAATTGAACAAAAGCAGTCTACTCAGTAGTACCAAGTTCCTTGACAGTCTTCTAGATATGTGGATCAGCCACGTTGTGAGTATTTGACAAAAGAATTACGACGTACATGTTTTCTGTTGTCATTCGGAACATTTTGAGTCACTCATCAAACCCTAAGTCATTTTCGCATTCCCAAATCAACCACAATTAGTTTCACAGTCTTAATTTATGAAGTCCAGTGTAGGGTGGTAATAAACTATATTTCTTCAAAATGAAATTAATTGATTGGATGAAAAACACTGGGGATAAAATTCTCATTTTATGTGATTTTCCATTATTTATAAATATTTTAGAATCATGGCACAGGAGCTCTTGTGGTTTCTGCCATGTTGGATTTCCTAACATTCGCGCTCTGTGTACCATACAGCGAAACAACAGATGGCAAACACTTTGATAATTTACTGGAAATGGTCGCTGCTAGGGGTAGATCGTTGTTTCGACTGTTTCAACATCCTTCGTTAGCAGTTGTCAAAGGAGCAGGGCTTGTGATGCGGGCTATAATTGAGGAAGGAGCACCAGAAATTGCAGCAAAAATGCAAGAATTGGCACTAGCCGAGGGTGCTTTGCCGAGACATCTGTTGAATAGCTTATTCACTCTGGGCAGTGATGGCAGACTTTTGACACATCGACAATTGTGCCGACATTTGGTGGGCTTGTGGGTCACCGGACACCCTACTGCGATGGGGTTACTAAAGAGAATAATGGTACATGCTTGACAATAGTTATCTGCTTGCGTACTGCCGTCACTGACACTGTTTAAATTTCTGAGTGACTTATTTTGAATTTGTAATTACAGCCAGTTGGTTTGCTGAATTATCTGGATTCAGAGGAGAAAGTGCCGGATTCGTTTCTGGAAGAAGAACGATTGAATAATCGTGATAATTTAAAAATTGCGATCGATCATGCCTCGAAAAACAGAAAAAGTCCACAATGGATAGCCATTGAGCGTCAAATGCGAGTACTTGAAAGACATGTGGAAAACGCCCTTCAACACTGGGGAGCTAGAGTGGGTATCGAGCGCCGTGAAAAAATTAAAGAACGACCAATTGTGCTGAGAAAGCGTAGAGAACGGATTAAGTCCGAAGCAAATTGGAAGCTATTTTATTACAAATTTAATCAAGATCATGCGCTGCCGAATTTAATCTGGAACCACAAAACACGAGAGGAGTTGAGAACCGCTTTGGAAAACGAAATAAGAGCTTTTAGCTCTGACAAGGATTTGTCGGGTGGCACTTTGATAGCCTGGAATCACAGAGAATTCGAAGTACAGTATCATTCTTTGTCCGACGAAGTGAAAATTGGTGATTATTATCTCCGACTGCTATTAGAGAAGGAAGACAGTCCTGATAGCCCTATAAGGAAGTCGTAAGTCGATGTGATATTCATTGTTCAAAATGTATCTAGTTTCGGTACATTAAAAGAAATATGAGATTAACGCCCTATTTCATTGTAGGTATGAATTTTTCAACGACTTGTATCATAGATTCCTGTTGACTACAAAAATTGAAATGAAGTGCCTTTGCCTGCAAGCAATGACTATCGTGTACGGTCGATATTTTGAAGACATTGGCCCTTTTTCCGACACTAAGTACATAGTTGGTATGCTTGAACGGTGTTCAGATAGGATGGAGCGTGATCGGTTAGTTATGTTTATAAATAAGCTGATACTACATCGGAGAAATGTTAAAGATATTATGGACCAAAATGGCGTTAGGACTCTGGTCGATCTCTTGACATTGGCTCACTTGCACACGTCGCGTGCTGTTGTTCCGACTCAGACGAATGTCATAGAGGCAGGACCAGATCAAGAAAGGGCCATGGAGAAAGAATGGTACTACAATGACGGAGACCAGCGAAAAGGTCCAATTTGCATCACTGAATTGAAGAAATTATATGCAGCTGGTAAAATTAACAACAAAACTAAGGTCTGGGCACAGGGGTTAGATGGTTGGCGAATGGTGATGCAAGTTCCTCAGTTGAAGTGGACTTTAGTTGCCAAAGGCAGTCCAGTAATAAATGAAAGCGAATTGGCAACCCTAGTTTTGAACATTCTCATCAAAATGTGCGAATACTTTCCAAGTCGAGATGCTGATGATGCTATAATTCGGCCACTGCCTCGCGTTAAAAGGCTACTTTCCGATCCTCAGTGTATGCCACATGTAGTTCAGTTACTCTTGACTTTCGATCCAGTCTTAGTAGAGAGAGTATCGACTTTGCTATGCGAAGTGATGAAGGATAATCCAGACGTGTCAAAAATCTATCTAACGGGAATCTTTTTCTTCATATTGATGTATACTGGGTCCAACGTTCTACCGGTTGCAAGATTTTTGCAGCTGACGCACACCAAACAGGCGTTTAGGGGTGATGAAGTAAGTGCAGCTTAAATTGTCTTACCGTTTTTAGATCATCTGTACATTGATGTGTTTGTTTACATTTTGTCAACTCAGAACACAGCATCTGACATAATGCAGAGGAGTATATTGGGCCAGCTTTTGCCAGATGCTATGGTTAGCTACCTTGAGAATCACGGAGCAGAAAAGTTTGCACAGATATTTTTGGGTGACTTTGACACACCAGAAGCCATCTGGAATGCTGAAATGCGCAGGATGTTAATAGAAAAAGTGGCTGCGCATATAGCAGACTTCTCGCCTAGACTACGAAGCCACACACTGGCTCGCTACCAATACATCCCTATACCAGCTATAAGATATCCTCAGCTTGAGAATGAACTGTTCTGTCAAATATTTTACCTCAGGCATCTTTGTGATACAAACAAATTTCCCCAGTGGCCGATACCTGACCCTGTAAGTATATTTTGTTTTACATAGGTGTAACATTTTTTTAAACTGAAAGTTCTTGATAAATAAGGTGTATCTTTCGTTACAATTCAATCAAGCATTATTTATTATCAGGTAAGGTTGCTGAAAGATGTGTTGGATGCATGGAAAAAGGAGGTGGAAAAAAAGCCACCGGTGATGACAGTGGACGATGCCTACAGAGTTTTGGGATTAGCCGGTGGGAAACAGCACAATGAAGCTACTGTGCGAAAGTCTTATTATAAACTTGCACAAATGTATCATCCAGATAAAAATCCTGATGGCAGGGTAAGGAGCCAATGACTTGTTCTTTGAGCGAGCGTGGACTACTACAGATCTGTTGAAAACTTACGAACATACTTGTCTTGACGTTTAATATTTTCTAGGATAAATTCGAAGCTGTTAATCAAGCATACGAATTCCTGTGTAGCCGTAGCTGTTGGACCGCGGATGGTCCAAACCCGGATAACATTGTTCTCATCCTTCGAACGCAGAGTATTCTGTTCCATCGATACGCTGATGAGCTTCAGCCGTACAAATACGCGGGTTACCCACAACTGATTAAGACAATAAAGTTTGAGACCAATGATGATCAATTGTTCTCAAAGTCTGCACCTCTCCTGGCCGCAGCAAGCGAACTTGCCTATCATACCGTTCACTGTTCTGCTTTAAATGCCGAAGAATTGAGGAGAGAAGGTGGCCTGGAAGTTATGTTAGAAGCATATTCAAGATGCGTTTCAGTCTTAAATAACTCAAGTAAACCCAATGACGTCGCTGTTCAAGTTTGTACACATATCACAAGATGCTTTGCTGTTGCCGGGTTGTTCAGAGGGTGTAGAGAAAAGATGGTCGAGTTGCCTCAATTGGTCAGGGATCTCTGCAGGCTCTTATATTTCAAGGTACGGCTGGCGTATTTACGATGACAATCTGCTCGGAATTATGAGCAAAGCTCTTTTCTTCAATGTACTTTCAAATAACTTGCGGACCGGATAACTTGTTTCAGCATTTAACGAAACTCTGCTCTGTGGCAACGGAGTGTGTATCATCCTTAGCAACCGATAGCGTGCTCCAGATGCAGTTGCTGCAGTCGGGAGCACTGTGGCATTTGCTCCTCTTCATGTTCAACTACGATTACACGTTGGAGGAAGGTGGCGTGAAAAGAAGTCAGGATGAAAATCGGCAAGAAGTTTCAAACAACTTGGCTAAGCTTGCGGTGAGGGCATGTGCTAGGCTGGGTGGCTATATGACTGGCGATAATGAAACACCAGTTAATCCCGTTACCGTGGCTGCACTGGAAAGCACCCTCACCCTGTATCTGGCCCGTCAGCTTGGCAAGGAAAAACCTGAAGAAATCCTGAAAATTCTCAATTCAAATTGCTCAAATCCGTATTTGATATGGGACAACGGTACCAGGGCAGAACTAAATGAGTACTTAGAATCAAAGCGGCAAGAAAGACTGAGTGGCAATGGAGACTTTGAACATGATTTCACTGAGTTTAAATATACGGCGCATAGCAATGAACTTATAATTGGGGAAATCTTTGTTAAAATTTATAATGAACAGCCAACGTTCCCAATTGAGGTAAGCGGCTTGTTCAGGAAAGGCCAATGCCTCTGTAACATAATTGATGATTCGGAAAACTTTATCTAGAAAATTTTCAGAATCCGAAGGGCTTTACAATAGACCTCCTCGACTTTCTCTCCAAGTCTGCTGCTTATTTAGCTTCTGTCGGAAGTGTTGCATTGTTAAAGAAGGATCAGGAAAAATTGAGGCATATCGTAATATCCCTTGACGCTCTAAAAAATGTGATAAAAAATAATCCCGGTGTAGAAATGCAGTGCATTGGTCACTTCAAGTTACTTTTTGGACTGTTGAGTTGCAACAGCTTCAAGCCAATCCAAAAGGGAGCTCTGGAAGTTATTAATAATGTCACTAAAAATCAAGAGTGCGTCAACGATATTGCCGCTAATGAGGTAGTGGTGCATTTACTTTTGTGCCTGCACAGTTTGACCGAGTGCCAGCTTCTGACCTTGGAAACATTGTATGCCTTGATGAGTACTACGAAAATAGTAAAAGATGCTTTGACCAAAGGTACCCCGACGTTAGTTTTGGTGTTGCTAAATTTATTTGAAGGTAACTTACAGGCTTTGCGGTGTTGTTTCAGGTGCTGTTGTGTACATTCTTGATTTATTTTGCAACTCCAACAATACCCAAATACGGGAAGCCGCTGCCGATTTACTGGCTAAAATGTCTTCCGACAAGTTAGCTGGGCCAAAAGTAAAGCTCGATTTGTCGAAATTCTTGCCACGGTTGTTCAGCGAGGCAATCCGAGATGCGCCTAAGCAATGTGTACATATGTTCGAATCTAGACATGAAAATCCAGAGTTAATTTGGGATGACGACTCAAAGAACAGAGTTTCCAGAATTGTTTCCGAGATGAAAGAAGAGTAATTATAACTTACTATCCGGTATCTCTATATATTTCAAGATAGAATACGACCAATCTTGATATTTCAGACACTATGCAGCCCAGAGACTGAATCCAAATACAAATCTGAAGTTGCCTGAAATGCAGACTAACATAGATATCGGAAGTAATGAACCTGTGGTAGCTGGAGTTTACCTCAGATTATTTATAGCCAGTCCTACATGGGCCCTCAGAAAACCTAAAGAGTTTTTGAGCGAGCTGATGGATACGACATTGATTCTAATGTCAAAGGAAAAAACTGACGTGAGTGGTTGTCGATTTATTTCCACGATTTCCATTAATTTAGTGTGGAAGTTACATACGCTCCGATGCAAAATTTTGTTTCCATTTTGACGTGTAGTGATTTTTGGGAAACTTGGTTCTCTAAAATGCTCTGTAACTCTACCCATTTTTTTCTTGCTAGACCGATTTGCTAGAGTTAGCTGCGCAAGCTTTGGTGTGCTTGTTGCAAGCTCAGCCAGCGTTGGCTGATCAGGTACCATCTCTAGGCCATATACCAAAGTTATGTCGACAAATGTCTGTTCCCAATAGTCAACCGGCCGTCTACAAAGCTGCCATATTAATATTGCACCAATTAGCCGCTAGTGAGGTAGGAAATGGAAGTTTTTAATCACGTTTTCAAACTAAAACAGTTTGATTCTAACAGAGAGCTCTTACTATCTGCCTTCACGGGCTCAGAAGCTGATACAATGATTTTTTATTTTATTGTCACTACACCGAGATAGCACCTACATGAATTTCAATTTCAGATATGTATAACATCAATATGTCAGACAGAGTGTATAAGTCCTCTAAAGTATGCAATGCAATCGAGGAAAGACATGATAGCCATAGCTTGCGAGGCATTAAACAGATTATTCTCAACGAACGAGGACAGGCTTGTGAAGCAGGTGCTCTATTGCTATTCATAATCGCGATATCATAACATTTTCTAACTTAGTTTTGACTTTTGTCTATCTGTAAGCGATAAATTTTTGCATCATGCTTGCAGGCATTAGAAGCACAGATGGTCCCGTACCTTTTGACACTTTTGGAGGGTAGATTAGACACCATTGATAATCCTGGCACGACAAAGGCTCAAATAGTGAAGGCCTTGAAAGCAATGACACGGAGTCTGTTGCTGGGTGAAAAAATCACAGCGATATTAGACAAATCCTCTGTTTGGGCAGAGTACAAAGACCAGATGCACGATTTGTTTATATCCAACACACCCACTGCGGGTTATTTGACTGGTAACTGAAATCACAATTACATTGGTGTAACGTTATCGTGTCATTTTCATTGTTCGACCTTTCTTATCTTTTTTTCATCAATTTTATTGAAGCTGGTGTACCGGTGTCTGCGGGTTATCTAACTGCAGGACCAAGTGCCACACTTCCCACAGGTCCCCCACCAGTCGACAAAGAAGACAATGTGATTAATAGGAACGATAACATTTGATGAAATTCTGATGGCTAAATATTTGAAACAGTGATAAAAAAAAAGAAAAAAAAAACAGTAGCTGGTATATTGTTGGAAAATTGGAAGGTACCGTTATTAATGCTTATCGGCCACATTTCAATACGACTTAATTCGTAAAATATCATCGTTCGAAGATCAAGACGTCTTTCTATCTATAATAAGTGACAATTTTGATATGCACATACATATTTGCTGTAATGATTGGCGCATATTTAGGGTTGATTTTTTGCTTAACTAATTACTCTTTTCTATTCTTTGATCATTCTATTTGAAATCCGTTCTTTACTATCACAGTTTAGATCTTACATGCTCAGATACGTGTACATAAATACATATACATTACTCGGGATCACCCTATATTAATCAGGAAACACCTGATTACCTGTAGAAAAAAGAAGTTACATGTCGCCGTACTTACCAATATAATTTCAGTGTCCACAAACGTAAGACATGCAGAGTCAGACCTTTTACACATGGAATGACGGGTAAATTGCTGTTGTAGTTGGCGAGTGAAGAGTTCCTACACGTATTGCATGCGTATTTCCTTTATCGCGTCAGTCGCACTAGTGAAAAACAAAGTCCGTGTACACATTTTGTTTTGCCGAAATGAAACGAGACTTTAGTTGACCATAATAAAAAAAAAATATTCGAAATAATACATTCCGATTGAATAAAATGTTTGGTAGAATTGCAGAAACAAAGAGAGAGAAAAATAAACTTGTTGTATGCATTACTCTTGTTATAAATAGAACGACTTTTTTTCATTGCTGTAATTCTGATATACATGATAAGACGTTATTGTATAATTTACTTATGCCGTCTACGCTTATCAATTTATGAATTAATATTGGGATGGAAATTTGTTAGATTTTATAATTTGTAATATTCGTTGTGTCCTTGGTTAGGAAACAATTCTCTGATTACTTGAATCGCAAATTTTTCAATCATCAATTCTATGAGAGCGCGTGGATGCTTATATGAGTATAAATGAAAAAAGATACACTCACATGTCGTACGATGTTTTCATTCGCTTTACAATAGTGGCCTATCTAGAATTAGTCCAGGCATTACTGTACTGTTTGTAATATTATTATAAATAAGTGATTAACTGATTAATATGATAATTATCAACGCCTTATGCAATGTATTATTTTCTCCGAGTCTATATCTCAGTTTTTTCTTTCTTTTTTTATTTTTGCTTTATAGATTTAATGCAAAAAAATGAATGTATATACAGGTATATATGTATATATATATATTATATATTAAATCACGGAAAATTTTTGTCCTTGTATAGTAATAAAAAAAAAAAAAAAAAAAAAAGAAAAAAAACAATATTCAAAATATACAATTTTGCACATGTTTGAAAGTGACGCTACAATTGTTTTATTGTGCAACAGCGATAATATGTTGCATCATTTTTCTGAGTTCGACAGCAGCCTTGGGTAATGTTTTGCGCCGTGTAGAGGGGCAAACCTGGTTGGTAATTTTATAATCAATGGTGTTTATCGGTGAACGAAAAGATTGCCGATTTCTTACTTTGTCCTATTGTGCCGGACACTACAGATCGCTTACAGATCTGCTGTATCGCGTTGAACTGATGGATCCATGAGAGAGGGAGGTATCCGACTTATTTTTTTTATAGAATTTAGTACTGTTATTTGCTTCAATTATTTATTTGAGCTCGCTTTTCTCTGTATTCATGTGATTTCCGGGGCCGAAAGAAAATGAGGTATGTAAGTGCGAGGCTGGGATCGGGGTTTAGAGCCGCATACGCACGTGCGTGCATCCTACCCGCAACCTCAGCCATCTATAACGAACGTATGTAGAGCGATGATATGTATGAATATATCATCTCAGTCTCGAGTTTATGACTACGTGTATGTAACGTATACCCATGTATACTTACACACGCGTGTGGTACGCGTCATCGAAGATGGGACCAGTAAAAGCAGTTTAACATTGAAATCGTTTAATTTACATACGGCTGATTTATCGCTGGGATTACGAAGAGACGGTGTTACCCGAGGAGCGTAGGACGTCCCAGAAGCCGCGGACATCCGCCGTTCGCGTTCTGGATCTCTCTTCAAGATTATTACGCGCGCACATACTAGCAGCCTGCCTGGCTCTATCTTCGTTTGCGCGTATAACGTATGGGTACAAACATATAATACGTGTACGTACACTTCGTGTATTATCCGTTCCTCTATCAGGGATGCATGTGCCGTACATGCTGCAGCGTCGTGAATCTTGTACCGCAGCTTACCGCACGTCAATACACTACTTCGGGTCACCTCGTTTTCTCCAAGTTTTCTCCTTTGGCTGCCATGCACCAGCCTGTCAACGGTTGTCACTAAACACGTAAGGCGTATACCTACATACGGCCTTTGCGGTTTTCCACGTGAAATCAGACAAGATTTTATAGTCGAATTTTTGCGTCGCTTCGTTCTTTTTTTTTTTTTTTTTACTTCAACCTGCCCCATAGAAAGAAGCGTTCTTGATTTTTCAAAAAATTTATGCTCAAAATCTGTTCTTCAGTTACGAAATATCTAAAAGTTTCTTGTTTTCTCAGATCTCAAGTGGATATTACTGTGAAACGAGAGGAAATGTTTAAAAATTCAATAACACGTTTCATTTGCCCTGAATCGTAAATTCATAACAAGTGGAAAGAAATTATATCTGATTAAAGTCACCAAGAAATTTAGTCTTCGACACGATGATGAAAAATATCACCATGGACCGATCCATCCTTACGTTACGTATCACCTTTTTAAATTTCAATTTAATTAAATAAAATTTGAATTATTAACCTTTTTAAAAATGAAAATTCAATAGAAATGTAACGAGTGATCGGCCCGTAATGATAATTGGTTTAAAAATTTACGAAAAAAATCAACACTTTCCAGTATATGTATTGTTCGCATGAGAATAAAACTTGACCATCTTAAACTTTAAATAATTTGGTGATTTCAAGGAGATGTAAATGCGTCAAATTGTTTCGGCATTCTGTGATAGATGTAAGATGGAAAAAATGTGTGCCGAATTTTCTCAATATCTTATTTCGTTCTCGAGTTACATTTGTTTGAAGTTAAGATTACGAGGAAATCAGGAATGCTTCTTCCGATAGGCCGATCGGAAAAAAAGAGAATGATATAAATGAAAAATTCGACTTTAAAACCTCTTCCGATTTCACGTGGAAAACCACATAGGTATATAACTTAGTTTCTTAAAGTCTGCAGTCTGGTTTTCACGAGGCGCCAATATCGGTTGCCGATTTGTACTTTGTAAGTCGTTCATTAACGTCGGCAGATATATAACTGATATATCCCTTCGTGCGATATTTATTCGGACGTGTGGTGGAATAAATTTGCGAAATATATACACGCTGAATATTCGTTCTATCGCGAATAAGCGATGATTGCAATAACTCTCTTACCCCTACCCGAGACTCATCGGCTAGTTTACATATGTCGTTGGGGAAAAGAGTTCGGGACTGGTTTTACAAAAGTCTGAGATACCGCTGGGTAGATTTTTTAGCTCTCTCATTGCTGCCGTATTCTTTTATTTCCTTCATTCGTTTCGTGATGACGATACGATTTCTGCTCAGGTATTATTGTACACCCCCAGCCTGTACAATTAACACATATCGCGTCTCAGGATGCAGTTCTATTATAGTTCAAGATCTTCCGGGCAAACTAAGTTGTTTACCTGTCCAAATCGGGCATTCGTTTAACGTAAATATGTACATATACTGCACAGGTATAACAAACCTCGTTTCGAGAGGCTCTCGCGTCGCTCTGACGACGTTCTCACATTATACCTACATTATACATATACACATACATGCATAATGCGTATACATAGGTATAGGTATGCTCACACGTTACAATATTTGGCTAAGGTGCGGACTGCAAAGAGTACTGCAAGGATGAGGTGTAGACGGCCGAAGGGAGAAAAAATGTCGATTTACCATTTACAAATACCAGCGCACACTTTGTACTTGAGTATTTTTCAAGCAGCGTCGGTTAGTTTGAGTTTCCAAGCAAACGTAGGAGGTATACCCGCCGCCGACCTTTGCAGGAGTCGAAAGAGGCGCTTCATTGAGAACGTCGAGTAAAGCTCGACTTTCCTTCTGCGGCGCGGCGCGGCGCAACGAAGCGGTTTTAGTTAGCCGTTCGTATAAGCGACGATTTTTCATTTCAAAATTATATCCAGTAGCAAAATATGTATACATACCAACACGTCACTTGTGTGAACAAATTATGTATGGCATAGTTATCGCTGGCGCCTTGGTGCCAGAAGGTACTTAACAAATTAACAAGTACCTTACCCAGGTTATAATAATCGGTAAACATATAACGCGCGGTACGGTGCAAGTCCACTAAATACAGAGTTATACGGGCGTAGAATAAAAGGAAGAAAAATGGACTCGGTGAGGGAAAGACGTATGGTAGGTAGAAGGTGCGCGGCACATACCGACGGATAAATTGCCTTGTCACAAACCCCGAGAAACTTTTTCACCGCTGAAATTGATTGATGCGATCTACGCCCAAGGGTATTTAATTATATACTTTGCGGTATTGTACAGAGTGCAGTTGCGAATATTGATATGCAATATCAGGAGCGAGAAGGTGTATTCTGCACGCAGTTTTATCTCATACTTCCGAGTGTTGCTTTAAGCGATCATCCTAGTGTAACGGGTTGAAAAATAACTCATTTTCCCGATTTTTCTATTGATAGTTAAAATGCGCTGATCTGTCCGATTTTTTATGTGAATAACAGAAAATAAATTTCTGGACGCCCGTTTTTATGTTTTTAACATTTCTTTCAACAGTTTTCGCGAAACGTGGTTTCTCAAAACGGTGGACACTCTCAAAGGAAGAGTTTTCAAGCTATTCGTGTCTAATTTTGACACGACATTCTTTGCGCTATTCTTTATCTTGTTACCGAAGCTTTTTTTTCTTCGTAATCTTGATATTTTTTTTAGCGAAAAACTGTTGAAAAAGCAGGCTAAATTCGATCATTTTTTTTCAAGCCCTCGCCTTTTTATCATTTATAATAATAAATGGAAAAAAAAAACTAGCAAGATAATGGCTGTCATACAGATTAATAATCTTTTTACAAATTTTGTTTCAGATAATATTCGCGGCCAACACCGTGTCCACCGTGGGGACTCTTTTTTTTATGTCATTTTCAACCTTATAAAATAAGTGTAAAAAAAAAAAAAACGTTTGAAAATTTATTTCCTGTTCTTCGTGAATGCCTTTATTAGACATAAAAAAAAAAAATAATCAGATCAATCAGCGTATTCTGACCATCGAGAAAAAATCGCGAAAATCAACCATTTTTCGAACCGTTACACTAGGATGTTCCCTTAAGCTTGAAGGATGTAACCTAAGCAGGCAAGTGTAGCTTGCGGCTAAGAACCCCATAGAATGTCTAAACAGTCAAGCTGGCAGTGTTTATTGCCTTGATCTCAAGAGCCTTGCAATCTTCTCCCGTAGAACCGTACTCGTTGTCCCCCGTGCATCGAGGGACCCACGGCGGCACCTCTCTTCCCGTATTCGTTTACGACTTGGTCAAGTGATTCCTCGAAGCTAACGACCCGCTTGCGTACGCTCGGACCTGCACATTACACGCAAGTGCGTATCTTTTACGTCGCGGAGGTCTTGGCTAATGGGAGAGACTCGGTGAGTCTGCATAGACTCCTGAAATTGAATTCGAAAAATCCAATTAAGTGACGTGCGACGCCTTCGTCGAGCTCTCGAGGCTCGGCAGTGCGTAAAGTGCGATTTCACGACTCCACTGTCGAGACATGAATTTGCATTTACATGTACAATTACGATATAATGCATAAATTCACGTGACAGTTGTCCGCCAGCCGTACGGAAAAGCAAACAATTACCTATACACCCCGTAAATGTAAATTACATTTCGTAATTTGTGCCCTTCTCATAAATTCGAAGTCATTTTTATCCGCGTTTCGTAACATTATACGGTTATTACACGACAAGTGCTCGCGTTAAACGCACACCGTTTCTGGCTAAAGAATTCTCGATTATTGCACCCCGCGTCTCACCTCGCGTTATAAAGTGGTATACGACAACTTGCCGCTTGACTTATGCGAACATGACTACTGACAAGGAGTAGCAAGTCGTAAGAGCTGACAGTATATAAAGAACGAGAGGGAATAGGTGTATAGGTAGGGGACGGGGAGAGAAGGAAAAGCAGAGGCTGCATATCCTGCATCTTCCATCTTCCATCTTTCATCTTCCATCTCTACCCGCAGTCCGGATGGTGTATTCGAGGGAGCAACACCTTGGCCGTGTACGATCATACTTTGGCCCCAGCGGTGCAGTCCTTCAGCAGCACGCGTTCCCCGCAGCATCGGCAAGTCCGCAGGGTCCACGTGCTGTTCCCGCGTAAAAGCTCGCCGTGTCCCGACGAGTTTAGAGTGCTTGACAAACAACCGCGATCCTATATTCCATTTGTTTGGCCGTAGACGTTTTGAAAAAAAAACAAGGTAACGACAAATTTGAAGAATTAAACTTGGAAAAAAAAAAACGCACGAATGCCTTATTCTTCTCAATCGAATCACCTTTAAAGACGCCACTTTGGTACACACCTGCGGTGTTTAGGTATACGTATGTGTTTGCCCACGTTACATACTCTCACCACAACTACAGTTACGCACGAAGCACTTTGACGTCTAAGGCTTATCAAGCCCTCAAAGAATAAGTTATTTTTATACTTGAATTCCGAGGTGACGGATGAACCTTATGAAAACAATTAACGGGAAGAATCATGGGATTGTAATTTTTTTCGTGCAATCCCTCATTAAAATAATGGTATCTGTGTTTAATTGTATTTGAAAATATCGATAAAAAATATTGCCTACCAGCGTTTAGTGGTCTTATTGTTAATCGGTATCCCGTGACTGTTTATTTAATAAATGTGCCTACCGTTCTATCACCAGTGCAGCAGAGTGCGTGATCGGTATGTCTACATATAATTTGTAGATCCAACGTGTACGCACGTACGAATATCATCAGCGGTATCTGATTGCAAGAAAATCGTTAGCGACCTACTTCGTACCGGCGGTAAGTCTTACGCGTTTTCTCATTTTAAATTATCAATTTTACTCTCGACTCTATTCTTACATCGCTGCAGTTGCTATTTATCGACGTCGCAATTTGCGCACGGAGTATAGGTACGTCCTTTCGAAGGTGTCGTATCGTCAACGATCGACGCGATCGAGGCCTCATCGATATTCGTCATTCCGACCCGACCTGTCCGCTCTTACGAGCGATCGATTTGTATTACCGGTCCGGTTACGAGTCTTTTGCTTGCGCAGAGTGTGCGCGTTGCGAATGAAACGCGGAGGCTTGCACGATTTATTAGCGATCGTGTTCCATCGAGCGTTTTAATTGCACGCGCCGGATTGTCCGATGCTTCGCGGTGAAATTAAACGAATCGATCAATTACAATTATTCAACATTTTCGGTGGGCAAGCAAACTGAAAGAGAATGAATTCTGATTGTGAGAGTCATCGCTGCCTGAAGACGAATCTCTTCTTCAACGGAACGTAGTATTTTTTGCTATGCAACGGTTCGCACAATTTCCGGAAATATCTTTATGGAACAAAGCGTTGTTCAGAATCAGTCAAATTTCCGTTAATTTTATCTAAAACGAGTCAAGATGCAGGAGATCTATACCGAAAAGTTTCTAATTCGTCTTGCATCGTAATATAACGTTACTGCGTTAAAACAACAAAATACGAGTCCAGAACGAGTCGAAGGGAGGGAGGGGTGCGAGAGCCCGAGACATTGAAATCAGTGCAGAACTTTGATCGCGTAGAGAAATAGGTCGTGAAAAAATTTCGCAAGAAAAACGGAGAACCGAGCCGCACGCGCGGTGCGTGGGCGCAGTTGCTCCGGTGGTTTGCCGTAACTAGGCGATAAAACGGCCGATCAGCCCCGGTTAACGAGAGCGAGCCGAGACTTTCCAACCCCCTCCCTGGACCTCTTCTCAATCGACTTTACGTACCGTCCGTATAATTGGCACACCCCGTGTCAGCCGATGAACCTATTGCGATTTACGCTTCAGATATCTGCGCTCTTATGTGCGGCTAATTTGAGAGACTGACTCGAATCCAGGCGCAACCCGGCGAATCCCTGAAGGTACCGCAGAGCAATTCCGAGCACACTGTAAGTGCCGATCCGAAGTTCAAATATTCGCGGCCTTATTAGGCCACTAAGATGTTAAATTAGAGGAGATCGGTGACGCGGCGCCGAGTAGCGTTAATAGCCGATACGTTCGCGGTATTCGCGCGGCCAGCGAAAGGGGTAAGATTTTCGGGGACCACGGGATCTCTTCCTCTTTCTCTCCGGGGACGTTGAAGAGGTCAGACGCGTGCCAATTTATAACAACTGGAGAAGGAGGAAGGGAGGAGAACGTGGACTGGATACGGACGGCCCATCCCGATCGAGTTGAACATCGGGAGATTCCACAAATTAATTCTCCGCCAAATCACCATCCGAGAGTCCCCGGAGTCTAAAAGAAAGAGCCAGCGATCGACGAGGCATCTAAAAAGATAAGTTGCTCAGACAATTGTAATTTCGCCCTGTAGGGATCGTACGGTTAGTGAACCGATATTCTAATATTTGATTGTCGTAAAGAAAGAAAAGCTGACGTAGGACTGGTGAAGCTAGATTCCCAGAATTAAATATATTTGGTTATTTGTATAATCTCGCAAATAATATATTTTTGTTAATTCTATAATCTCACAAATGGCGCCCAACTTATGGCACGAAACCGACGCTAATATATAATAAACAAAAGATTAATTTGTTATAAATCGTGATAAGGCGTATGGAAGAAAAGCGTACGGAAACCTACGTGACAAAATCAGGTAGAATAGCTAAGCAGAAATTTAAGCGTTACAATTTTTCAAATAGGTGTGCAGAAGAAATCAAAACAAACATGCCGATACTGCGTGATGACGAGGTCATAGCGACCGATCGACGAGAGTTAGAAATGGAGCAGCAGAATTTGGAGAGACAGCGACGCGAGCTTGAACAGCTACGGGCTGAGGTCGAAGCACAACAGGCAGCTCTGGATCGCGGACGGCAGCAGCAACAACAACAGGCGGCTTATGTTAATCCGCAAGTCGAAATAAATCAAGGCCAGTACAATAGGTTTGAGGAGATAGCAGCGATTGTAGGTAACGTACAAAATTTCCATGTGGAAATTAAAATGCCCAAATTCGATAACGAAATAGAGCGAAATCCCGCAGAGTTTCTCGAGGAGATGGACAAATTCTTTAAGATAAAAAATATAAAAAATGAAAATAGAATGAATATTATAGAGCACGCGCTGGAGGGTAAAGCGGCGTTATGGTTTGAGTTGAGAGTAGCTTTTCGCGATTACGAGCACTTCAAGGATGATTTTCTAAGTGAGTTTTATTCAGTTCCTATTCGAGTTTTATTTAAAAATCGTTGGCTAGAACGGAGGTGCAACGCGAACGAAGAGTCGTTACAAACTTACTATTATCGTCAGCTCAGAGACTCGAGATATTTCAGTCCGCGCCTGACCTCATACGAAATAAATTATAATGTAATACAACAGTACCCGGTCTGGATAAGAGAGGCGTTGGCTACGGTTGATTTTAATAATGACGCGTTGATAGGCCAGACGCTCGGAAGTTTGGACGGAATACGTAGGGAACGAGCAAAATTTCGGGATGATCGACCGGGAAATCAGAATGTAGCTATGAGACCTCCGGTTCGAGTTCGACAAGTGAATATGGAGCAACGGGAACGAAATAATGGTTACCGATATGAAAATAGACGATTTTCGGACAGTAGACGGTTTTATGATCAGCCACGAGGCAGGTATAGATACGGGCAATTTAGCAACAGTCATGCCCAAGCTCAAGGCTCTCAGCTGAGTGAACGGTGGCCAGACACGCGTTTTCCACCGCCGATAAATACGCGGGCACAGACAAGTCAGAATGTTAGTTCAAACAGTCAAACGGAAAGAGCTACCGGTCATTTAAACTCTCATGCGACGCGCTGAATAAGGGTCCGGCAACGCGTCGTTACGATTTTGATTTCATTGACGAACTTTCAGAGGGAGTGAATGGAAAAATGGACCGCAGGAGTAACGAGAATTCGAGTCCGTTGGTAATGAGATGTCCTCATCTTAAAGTAAAGATCTTGGGGGAGGATCGGACTATTCTCCTTGACTCGGGTAGTCAGGTTACAGCAATATCTGAGGTTTGCTACAAAGAAATATCGGCTAAACAAAAGTTAAACGTCTTGCCGGTCTCGAATTTATTCGTCACGACGGCTATCGGGAAAAAATCCACGACTATAAAGCAACAGGTTTGGTTGGATATAGAGATTGAGGGTAGAAAATTGAGCTTTCCTTTTTTGATAATTCCGTTATTAACGTCTACAGTTATATTGGGCAACGATTGGATGGATCGAAATAGCGTGGTATTGGATTATAAAAATAGCGAGATCGAGGTTGCGGGTAAAGTTCTTTCTACGTCGACGGTGATATTCGAGCGAAGCGCTTCCGAGACTCTTCGCTGTTCACAAAAAAATAATAATGAAACTCTTGTGTTGGTGATAGACCTCAGGGGTTTTCCCGTAGAAGAGGAGTCGGTTGAAAATGATTGCGAAGGGTTGAATAAAATAAATTCAGTGAATGATCTTGAGTCTAAGGGGGAAGGGGTACCCCCAAACGAGGGGGAATGGCCTGAGAGTCGATTCACTTGTGAAGAAATCTCGAAAACGACAGGGCGACTTCATAATCACGAGGGAAAAATGAGCGAGATAGCGGCGAGAGTGATTCAATCAGACGAGGACTGTTTCGTGATTAGCGAAATCGATGAAAAACCAGAATTTGGGAATAGTGAGGAGTTCGCGGACGCTCTTGGCGCGGTCGCGTGTAAACTAATATCACTTGAGGTGGCGCAGAAAGAAATTGTGGTAAATACCCTCGCGAGATTCAGATTGTTGTTCTCGGATAAACCAGGGTGTGCTCGAGGATACGAACATCAGTTACGCCTGATCACCGCGCGGGCCGGTTTTCGACACACCTATCCGGTCCCATTTCGCCTAAGAGAGCCCACCAAGCAAGCAATAGACCAAATGGTAGAAAACGGAGTTGTAGAGCGTGCCGTGAGTCAGTATTGTAACCCCTTAAGGATTGTTATGAAAGGAGACGGTTCCGTGAGAGTGTGCCTAGACGCCCGATTCTTGAACAAACTTATCGAGGACGATCATCAATCTCCACCGCTGATAAACGAATTGTTGCAAAAGTTTCATGATGCTAGGTGGTTCTCAAAGTTGGATTTGACGCAGGGCTATTGGCAAGTGCAATTGCATAGGGATTCTCGACAATATACAGCATTTCTATTCGATTCGAATCTGTATCAATTTTGTCGTATACCGTTCGGGCTTAAAACCGCCGGTAGTGGCTTTATGAGAGCGCTGGGGTATGCGCTAAGAGGAGAATTTGATGAATATATATCGTGTTATATCGATGATATATTGATAGGTACGAAGACGTTCGACGAGCACCTGGCGGTACTCGAGAGAGTTTTCCGACGATTATCCGAGTTCAATTTTACCATTAAGATATCAAAATGCAATTTCTTCCTCAAAGAAGTGCCTTTTTTAGGATTTATTATTTCCGCTGCCGGAATTACGCCGGAGCCTAGGAAGCTAGACGTGATCCAGAACTTTGAGGAACCGCGAAACAAGAAACAGCTACAACGATTCCTGGGAGTTTGCAACTACTACCGACAATTTAACGTGAATCATAGCGCGGGTGTAGATAAATTACGAGACCTTTTGACAAAAGATAAAGACTGGGCATGGAATTCCGAACATACGGAGTCATTCAAACAGTTGAAACATGATTTTGCGAATTGCATTGCTCTTAAACACGTCATTCCCGGCGCACAGTATAGATTACAGACAGATGCTAGTGACCGAGGAATTAGTGGAATATTATACCAGCAGGATAAACAGGGTTATCACAATGTGATCGGAGTAGTCAGTCGATGCCTAACAAAGTACGAGGGCAACTATACAACAACCGAAAAGGAGTTGTTAGCGATCGTATATGCTATAGGAAAATTCCGAGTGTACCTACTGGGCATTAGCTTTGTAATTGTGACGGATCACCAATGTTTAACGTTTTTGGATAAAGCCGTATTTCAAAATTCGAGATTAACGAGATGGACATTGCTCTTGCAGCAATATGATTTCGCAGTTGAGCATTGTCGTGGAATTGATAATACAGTAGCCGATTTTTTCAGCCGAAATCCGAGAGGGAAATTCGAAGAGGAGGTGTCGGAAAGGTTAATTATTTCTGCCTTGCATCGATGTTTTCTTCCGGTAGAAAAGGGCGTTGAGGATCCTACATCTTGGACCATAGCTCTCTTGAACTGCGATAGTAACGTTCATCAAAGTTTCAGGGAACTAGGGAGGTTGCAAAATGAGGATCTGAATATAAAAAAAGCGATTGATGGATGGCGGAATAATCCTGACGGACAGTCCCAATATCTTTTACATAATAATATCCTTTTTCACCAGGAAAAAATCGGTGATTGGAAAATCGTAATCCCGGAGATTCTACGACATTCATTGGTTGAAGCGATACATATAAAACTTGGTCATCCGGGAGTCTATAAGACCCAGAGTCATTTAAAGAAATTTTATTATTGGAGGGGATTAGCTGCTCAAGTGAAGAAATTTGTAATGAGTTGTGATCTATGTCAGAGGGTGAAGTATCTATCGAGATCAATGGAGGGAGAATACGGTTGTGTCACGTCAGAAAAGCCTAATGATTTAGTAACGGTGGATTTTTATGGACCTCTCCCGAGGGCTCGAGGGGGTATGCAGTATATTTTCGTGATCCTAGATGCATTTTCGAAGCTCGTTACCCTATATCCAATGAGAAACGCGACCGTGAGAACGACGCTAAAGAAAATTTTCACCCAGTTCATACCGAAGTTCGGCAAACCTGAAAGAATTCTCTCTGACCATGGTACGCAATTTACCTCCCACCTATGGAAGGCAGAGTTAGAAGCGAATCACATTAAAGTATTATATAGCTCGATTCGACATCCACAGTCCAATCCCACGGAGAGGGTTATGCGCGAATTGGGGAGGTTGTTTCGAACGTTATGCGCCGTTAGACATACGAAATGGGTCGAATATATACCAGACATAGAAAGAATTTTGAACGTGACGGTACATCAGAGCACTAATTTCTCCCCGTTAGAACTCCATTTTGGGAAGCCCATCCAGGAGGAGATCCATAGCATTATCAGTTACCCCCCAACGCATGCCCTGTCTCACGAGTATATGATAACGTTAGCGCGCGCGAATCTTAAAAAAGGTTTTGAGAAGCGTAAGAGAGGTCAAAAGCATGCTTCGAATGTTGAGTTATCCGTTGGCGATAAGGTGTTGTTGCGAGTGAGGCATCTCTCGAACGCCTTCGATAAAGTTATCAAAAAATTTTTCCATCTCTTCGAGGGGCCGTACGAAATTCTCCGAATGGCCGGGAAAAATGCATTCGTTCTGGGTGATCCTAAGAGAGATCTTGCTGAGGTCGGTACATACAATCGCTTTAATTTACGAAAATACTATGAGCCGGTCGTTGGTGCTGCTGCGTCCGACGAGGAGGCACGAACAAATTTTGAATGAGCGAAATGCGAAGTTGTCTGTCGAAATTCTTCTGTGATATAATTCGATAGTTAGTTAATATAATTGTTATATCATTAGGTATGTATGTGAAAGGACTCTATTAGAATTAGGTAGTTAGGTAAGATGACTTTATCATGATAATGTAAGGATGAATGAGGCGTATGTACAACGCCATGGACGAGAGTTGTATGACTCAGAAAAGATTGTCTGTATATATGTTTAGGTAGTTATTTAAGATGATTGTAAATAGTTAAGTAGTTTAAGATGACGTTGTTATTGTAACATAAGATTGAAGGTGGGGTGTAATACACCAGGTGCAGGATTAGCACGGCTTAGGAAAGATGAGTAACGAAGGTCAGAAGGTATTGGGCGAAGGTTTATTTTCTCGAATGTAATAAATAATTCTGCGCCGGTCGAAAAGTTCGCCCGGCACAAAAAGGGGGAAAATGTAAGTGCCGATCCGAAGTTCAAATATTCGCGGCCTTATTAGGCCACTAAGATGTTAAATTAGAGGAGATCGGTGACGCGGCGCCGAGTAGCGTTAATAGCCGATACGTTCGCGGTATTCGCGCGGCCAGCGAAAGGGGTAAGATTTTCGGGGACCACGGGATCTCTTCCTCTTTCTCTCCGGGGACGTTGAAGAGGTCAGACGCGTGCCAATTTATAACAACTGGAGAAGGAGGAAGGGAGGAGAACGTGGACTGGATACGGACGGCCCATCCCGATCGAGTTGAACATCGGGAGATTCCACAAATTAATTCTCCGCCAAATCACCATCCGAGAGTCCCCGGAGTCTAAAAGAAAGAGCCAGCGATCGACGAGGCATCTAAAAAGATAAGTTGCTCAGACAATTGTAATTTCGCCCTGTAGGGATCGTACGGTTAGTGAACCGATATTCTAATATTTGATTGTCGTAAAGAAAGAAAAGCTGACGTAGGACTGGTGAAGCTAGATTCCCAGAATTAAATATATTTGGTTATTTGTATAATCTCGCAAATAATATATTTTTGTTAATTCTATAATCTCACAACACCTATGGCGTAAGGTAGGTGTACCGGTTATTGAACTTTTTTGGCTCTGTCTGTTTGATCCTTGGTTCTAAAATTGCCAAAAATCAAATTTCCAGTCCTCGACCCTCGATCGATTAGTTTCTTGGTTATCAAGAAATTCACAATTTCTGTTGTAAATTTATAATTTTGGAAAATAATAGAGTCTAAACGTGTCAATAACCGGTAGACTTACCTTGTGAGATTTTTAATCGCGACGTTCGTATAACGAGATCTGTAATTGGCGTATAATATTGATATACCTTACACATTCTCTCACAAGTGCGCCAGGAGTTGATTCTTTGAAGTTTTCTTCCAAAAATTTTCATCCTTACTCTGGGGGCCTCCCGGAGTGTGTCGGAGCTCTTATTGTTAAATCAATCCCTCTCGTGTCTTTCGACACGGTCGAGTTTCGGAGGCAGGAATACGGGGGTAACCGGCACACGTGCGAGGCATGTCCCCCTGTTGAATTGAAAACGCGAAAGGACGATTCTCCGCTGCTGGTATGCAAATCAACCGAGGGCCGGGCATGTAAGTAGTCAGTAACGAAGGATCGAGGGTTTTGCATATTATCGCGTTTATCGGTGCTGAACGGAGGTGCGTGCGCGTTTAAAAGTCCGAATCGGTTCCGATAGGGGAAAATGACACCCTCAAACGCTGTCCTTTCATCGATAGAACCACACTTTTTTCTACCCACACTCACGTCTCACTCGATCCGTGTAGTTCTTGTCTTTTCTTTTTTCGCCGTTTGTCCCGAAGAAGATGTCTTCGAATTCCAGCGTGTTAATCCTGCGACGGTGAAGCTTTTATTGCTGGCAATATTCTAGATCTACTAGAGTTGTAACCGGGTCGAAAATTTTTCAGGAACACGGATCAGATTTCTTCGGTCCAACTTGAGAGCAGGGATCCAAAATTATTTTTAAAAAAACCTTTGGATTTTTATTGACAAAACATTCTTCCATCATGAATTTCTCTCACTTGTCGAGCAAATCACATCGGATAGAATGAGAGAGACCGGCTCTGTGGTGTGTTTAACTATTTAGATATAATGGGTATTCCCAAATTCAAAGGTCGGCTTATTTTGAAAGTACCGGTTCTGCATAAATGACATTATTCATTCAGCTATGCACAAGCATTATTTGCATGATTTCAAAATAATTGTTAGTCGTCGTAAATAAAAATTTTCGCGATTAAAAAACCATAACTTTACACGGAATGATTAAAACTAACGAGCCTCAGACGATTCCCTCCACCAATCGTATTCTTTGACTTTGCGAATCAATTTATCCGATACGAATCGCGTCGTTTCCTGCAGTAACATAATATTTATTTCTGCATCACGCTGTTGTTCTGATTACAGGTATGTAACGATATTATTACACTGATATAGTACAGGTATATAAGATAAAAAATATTAGGGCTTGATGGGGAAAAACAACGAATTCAGCTGTAACCTGCAGGGTTCCAGTTTGAGTTTCAAAGGTCTGTATGCACGTACATATCAGCGAACGATGAAAGGAGCGAAAGGATCTATGTCTCCCCCGATTCGTAGGCACAGAGTGATTTAACCGTGTTTTATCTGCGTCTCTTGAACCTTTCGGAATATGGATTGAGATAAGGACGCTGGGGGTAGGAGGACAAGCGGGAGGCACGGATCCTCGAAAAGACCGTGAAAACGAATGGCACGTATGTAGCGTGCGAATAGGATCGTTGCCAAATGTCCTGTTGCCGGTCTTGTTGCCCCTTCGAGAGACGGCAGAAAGAAAAGTGGCGAGGATTTGGCGAGGCTCGCTTGCTCGGGAGGATCGCGCGTTAATCTTTTATATCCAGAAAGTGTAGTGAGAAATAAATCGCGTTTGATAATGGGTTCCAGCCGGCTCTGGAAGATATGTCGGCCGTCGCGTCGTTTCGTGCCCACGCCAGGCGAGAAAACGAGCCGAGAAGGTCGAACTCGAACCCATCCGCGTTCTTTAATATAGACATGGCGCTATCAATGATTTAGGATTTTCGAGCCACCTTCGGGCGTATCTTTGCCCGATAGCCTCGGACATGTTCCACGGTTTTAACCGGGGACTCTTTCGCTCCGAAAGCGAACCCGTGCCATGCGTCTAGAATCCATGAACTCTAATTCACACGACTCGACGGCTGGAGCGTCGTTAACGTTCCTTACAAGGATAACAACACTAAAATCCCTGGCCGGAAATCGCGACAAAGATATAAATGAAAAAAAGTCACAAACTCATTTTATTTCGGACTTGCAGACTTGTTAGTACGTACCTACTCGAATTTTTTCTTCTTCAATGCAGAATCCGAACGATTGTTTACAAAATCTATCAAGAATTTGGAACGTGGAACTGCATTGATAGATTATAGTCGAAATCTGCGGTCATAATCGGCAAGTCTGCGGGGAAGGTATCCGTCCAAAGGATCTCCCAAATCGATTGATTGAGAAATTAATTTTGTCCGTATGTTACGAATGAATTACGAAGCGAATCACAATACGTTTGTCTTCGGTTTCAACGGTTCTCCGCAGGACGTATAATATTCGTTGAATTTGACTTTGTAGCTTACGATGGATTCTGACAAAGAATTCTCAAATAGATGGAACGCAACAGTGACGGTGCACCGCGGTGGTCAGAAGCCCAACGTGCCAAGTATATTCATACCTATACATTCTATATATTACGAAATATAAGGGTCTATAAACGAAGTGACTAGTGAAAAAAAAGCACACACAAGATGCACGTCCTTGACGATTAGTTGTCGCGATGCTGCTGCATCGTCCGTCAGTGGGTGAATGATAAAACCGCACGCTGTCGGCGGCCTGCGATCAGCTGCGTTCAGGGATAATATGTATGTTCACATATACCTGTGCATACGTGTACGTGTACGATCGTGCCTCGACGTTGGGCGGATGAAAATTAAGAATTATACCTGGGTATAATATAGATAGGGATGTACGTTGTTTGTGTATTCCTGTATACCGTACATATTTTAGGCGATAGGATATTGAGCGGAGAGAAGATACGCGCTACATCGTTCGTATCTTAATTTCACAACCAGCTGTATAATTACATACCAAAGCGGAAATCTCAATTCTACCGCAAACAGGTGCCTATTAATTACCACGCGCTCAAGATTCAATTAAAAATTCGACGTGTGGCAATTATCGTTACGTCTTGACTAACAAACTCTCCTCGCGGCTCTTGTATGGCGCACAAGCCGAATACCTTTCAGGTGTATATAGGTATGTGCTATCGGAGAAACCATTGTATGATGATGCATACATCGCGGGGAAGTAACGATAAGACTCGGTGAAATTGTCTAGCAGAATCGAAAAGTCAATCACAGAACACGGCATGATCGCGTGATCGGTATTGCACTCGATACGTACAAATAGAAAAGGAAAAAAACACATTTCTTTCAGTGACACACGTTACAAATCCACCCGAGTTTCCAATCGTGTGGTAATTTTTCAATTTCACTACCCATCGGTCTTTCTTTTACCAGGCTACAAATTATGTGTCTCAAGTTGCGACTTCAAAATTGGCTATGATGCCGTTTATACTTGCGTCGCGTCAGGTGGATGCCGAACGATCATGTTTTATTATTTTCATGGCAGTTAAATTGGCCTCACCGTCACAGATGTGATGCCGGAATATACGAGGTACAGGTAATTGGTACAAATTGATAATCTTCTCGATACGAATCTTAGATCTTGAATCTTCAACGGTAAAGAGGCCACACCTTTGACAATAAATCGCAGCGAATTATCGCAATTGCCTGAGGAAGATATATGTATACGCGGATACCTGTACGCAATCTCTTTCGCATAATATTAGCAGCCACCGTTTTACGATTCGACGTGATCAAGGATAATCCTGCAGACTGATGAAAAAAAGAACGCTGTTATGAAAAACGAAAACCTCACGACTACGAGCATTACCTATATTTAACCAATTTTAACAATTTTTCAAGTTATTTTATTCACAACTTCCTCTCGATATGTTGCAGCGGGAAACGAAGCATCAGTACATGAGATCCGGGTACCTGTACACATATACGTACGAGTATTCAAAATTTTGAACGCGCAGAGTTATGGTTTTGTTCAGGAGAAGGTATTGAATTTGGCGACTCTAGCGATGCAAGACTCTGTTACGTGTTACGTCGAATGACCAGTGACGTGTCGGAAAGTTTTCTGTACTTTATTTAGAGTCTTGTTCGTTATAGATTAAACTTTTGCGCGCTGCGTGTTTAGCGTCAAGCGTCCGTTCAGGCTTCGCTGGAGATTCACCGAAAAATAGGAAAGCCAAAATGCAGTTTCTTTTCACCTGTTATGTTTTAACTGGATGAAATTGCATGCGCGTCGGCTACAAGTGTTAGATTTACGATTGCCTCCGAATTTCAAGGGTTCTCTTTCGCCGCTGCAACACGAACAATGAGAAAAAAAAATTTAGATGGAAACGAAATGATTTGACAACTTTCTCGGTACTTTGCTAAATAACGTATACCCGATATAGATTCGAAATTCGCTCACCACGATTCGTACGTTTTTCCTTTATTTATCATTTCCGAGGGGTTCTCATTAAACCGGGAACTTCTTGCTGTTACGGGAAGAAATCAACGGTTCTCGACTGTCTTTCGCTTGCCTGTCCGTATTAGTTGGAGCACCCGGACCATGCATCTCGTGTAGACTTACTCGCTATACCCACGTCAGTACGGATCACATCATTAGGCGTTGAAAATATTTTTAAACTCAGGATCGTGTTACAATTAATTCACGCCCGATTTCACCGGCTGTGTCGCCCTTTCGTATTATGCGTGTACAGATGCATGGATTAACAAACTTATCAACGTGTGTTGGTTCGTCGTGGGCCGAAGATTAAGAAACGCCCGTTAGCCCTGCTGGATTCTTTAAGACTGACGCGGTGGTGATTGATTTAATATTTACATAGAACACGCGGTTTGAGAAACTTTAATTACAATCCGTACACGCGACCGCGCGTTGACTTTACAAGCTGAAAAAAAAAAAACGGTCACGAAAGGCATTTTACGGTCCTCATAGTGAAACAGATGAAGATTTCCTTTCTTACTTTCTTCTAATAATTACTGCTATAATATAATTCGTAACACGTAGGTAAACAGGTATGTAATAGCTTCGAACAAAGTAATTTCAATGAAATCAATAAATTCACATAAAGTATGAGACCTCGAACTGCAATTAAAGGGTAAAAGCTACTCTCGAGATCGGTCAAGTTCACAATTTGTTTGCGAATGTAATAACGCACGCTCGTACGGCATTGACACGTCGTTGAATCTGCAATTCGACCAATAAAAAAGAACGTGTCACTGCTGATATGTCCCTCGAAATTGTGGGCTATACATGCCCGGCCGAAAGGTGTCATAATTCGAATAATGTCAATGACGATCAAACGTTATCTGCAATATCGACTCACCTCTTACCCAGCGGGCGCTGGGTTTCCATTGACCGTCGGTCGGTAGTCGAAATCTGATTTCAGTATCGGCTGAGTCGAACGACCAGGTGGCATTGTATCCGTCATTCCGAGAAGGATGGTCTTCGGTTATCCGCAAGCGAGTCGGTAGGGTAGAGTTGCGTATTTGCGGCGGGCGGGAGAGGGTAGAGAGGCCGACGTGGTAATTAATTTAAGTTTTGGTAAATTAGTTGGCACCTGCCACGAGTTACAAATTGAACAGCAAGGCTCATCCGAGGGCTTTGATACATCGTATTTCGAAACCTGGCTACACCTGCCAGAATTTACGTTAGCTAACAAGCTTTGTGAACCGAAACGCAATTTTCCGCATCAGCCAAGCTAGAATTTTGTGGAAAATTTAGTTTCGAATTAATCAAGTTTTACGGGCCCTGTCCGTGTCGTCGTATCGCTGGACCAACCCGGCTACATGCTCTACCAACTATGGATAGGTACCTACGCGTGCTTCGTTGTTGCAATTTCCAATGCTCTTCGCATTTAATAGTCATGCCGGGGAAATTTCATGCGGCAGGGGCTTCAAACCGAGCGATAATTTATTTATAGGAAATTATGCGTACATTAAACGTTATAGGCGCAGACGGGTATGCGGTATAGTTGTTGCTGAAGGAGGAAATAGTGATTAAAACTTTTCACCGTAGATCGAAGAAAACAAAAAGGTGAACGCGACAGAGACAAGCTGTCAATCGTAAAGTGCGATATTCGGAAATTAATTTGCCTTAATTATTATTTCACACCAAAGCGAACATCTTATTGTGAGAAATAAATTCTCAAGCTCGCGCGGATTTTGCCGCCATCTGGATCCAAAGAGCGAACCAATTCGCGGCGGTTCCAACAACGGTACGGTGCCTGTATCTGCGAATGCGCCGATACCCTGGAAAAAAGGATCCCGGACACGCGGTTCACGCAAGTTTTTATACCTCATTGAAGTTTCGGAAATTGATTTTGATTTAACTGACGACAGGAAAGCTTCTTATGGTTAGGTAAAAAATTATCAGCTATTTGTATTATTCTCGTCCATCGCGTAGCGCGTTTAATTCGCAATGTTTATCAAGCGCAGGGGGATCAAGGTGCAGCGATTCCTCTAGTATTCCGAGATCATTGCGAATCGCGTTATCACGGATTCGTTGTTTCCATTCATCGAGTCATTATTTTCACCCTCTCTGAAAGTTGAACGCGGGTACCTTGTTCCCGAAATACGGTACTCGCAGTTCTCTCCTCGTTCGCCGCATCATAATTTACATGCCGCGTGCGTATTTCCGCGAAGCGTGCACTCCTCGCCCGATCAAGATTTTTCTTCGCACCTATCTATCCTGCACCTCTAGGTACGCTTCCTTCCTGTCTTGACTCAGCTCTCACCGCGTCTCCCTCACCAATTAACGCAAAAGTTCAGCAATGCTGTTTAATTATACTCCTGCCTCGTTCTATCTCTCCGTCCCCATCTCTCTCTCCTTCCTACTCCCGCTCTCTGCATTATATTTCCTATCTCTCTCCATCTTGCCCATGGTACGCTGTACGCCTATATGCATGCGTGTATATTATATGTATTATATACACCGCGAGGAAGCCAGGTACGGTCGGTCCTCGCCGTATACATATATACATACGCGGCCGTCTGGCTTGAAACTATATCGGGTGTTTCGCAAAGTCGTCCCTCTGTAATACACAAGATGTTGTACACGTGGGTGCACGTAAACGCTTTCGAGGACGGAAATGCTTTTCCCGATTCAAAGCAAGCTCTGTGAAAAGTTTGACATGGATATCGATTGATACGTGATATTTTTCTCCTGACATGGAGAGACAATAACACGTTGAGCTCGTAGGGTCGTCAATAACTATTGCCTGAAGATGATTGGCCGTAGCCGATCGAAACGTCGCAACCTTTTAAATAATGAATAAAAAGATATTTTACCACGACCAACTTCGACGAATTATTTTTAATATACAACCACAGTGGTCACTAATTTCAAACTCCTATGTATATATGTATACCTGTATGTATATATACATATATATTCACAGGTACATTTCCAATCACGAGGTTTAAAATTGGCGAAATAAAACATCTGACAAATGAATTCGTAAAATGAACCTGGCTGCTGCCGACGAACGTTGACAATTTCATTCCGGCTGCACGATCATTTCTAGCGTCACTATGCTCATTCCAAAAGAGCAATGCACTCACATCGAGATTAGTCGATATTTCGTGTGATTCAATATTCTTCAGTACATGAAATGAAAATTAGAGCGTAGCGCAGGATTGTTGAAAAAATCGGCATCAGTTTCACAATTTGAATTGTCGAGAATCCGAAGGCTGTGACAATGAGGGGGATTCACGTTGAAAACTGGATTCGACCGTTGGGAATGAGCACTTTAAGGGCCGGAGAAATGAAGAATGGCCTGAAAACGTGGCTATGTTATACGAGAAAGTGATTTCTGCTTCGAAAGCTGTGTGCGTGGCAGGCGGATGAACCCAAAATTTGAAACGCCTCGAGAATCGTCAACTTTGGCGTTCTCGTCGCGTTTTCATCGGGAGAGTCTAGATATGAGTAGGTGTACTGCGCGTACGACGCCGTTGGGAAATCTAAGGATCCTCTATCATCGAAGGGTGAAGTCGTACGCGCGGGTCACTCGGGCGTGCACCGTTCGTTCGAATCTTTTTCAAGCTTCGCCTATATACCGATATGCTGCAACGGTTAAAATTTAGATACACGGGTGATGAGGGTGCAATACAGTGCAGGGAAAATTAAGAATAAAAAAACGTACAAGACAGGATAATATTCTTTCAACCACTTTGCCGCCAAGCTCGGGCAAAATCTACGGTGTAACGGAATTTGAAAAAAAGAGACTGCACCGAAGGGGAATGCGGTAAGAAGAAAAATATTTCCATAACCGATAGAAAATGAGATAAACAGAGATAAAAAAAATGATATTCGGACACCGTGTAGCACTCGGGAACACACGCGGTCTACAATAATTAATAAGCAGTGCGCGCGTAGCGAGATTTCAGCTGATACCGCGAACCGCTTCCGTCCCCCCGTACGAAGGAGCGAGATGCAGGGAGATAGAAGAATAACGAGAGACGGAGAAAGAGGGATAGTGAAAATAATGGATAGAGAGAGAGAGAGAGAGCGAGCGAGGGAGAGGGCGGGAGGGAGTAAGAGAGAGAAGGATCGCGCGGGAGAGAGACAGGGTGAGGAGATGAGATAAAACACAGACACAGACGCACGCAAAAATAACTATATGCACGTAGAACGGCTAGAGCGAGGCTAGATGGCGCTCGGTGGTATAATGTAAAGGTGTCGGTTGGGGGGTGGGTGAAGGAGGGCAGGGGCAGGATCCGCCAACGGGACGTGCGGAACTTGGGAATAGGTCGGAAATTTCGTGAACCCTGCAAGAGATAGGCACTCCGAATTTGTTTGAAAATTATTTGGAGTCGGTGATAGGCTATTTAGATTTCTCCCGCGCGCACCTATATATATATATATATACGCATCCGTATACAGTCTCGATATTACATTTAGTAGTCTACCCTTTTAAATCGCTATACGTATACCATTCGGCTGCGAGGGTACAAGCTAAGCACGAAATTTACAGATCAGCGTGGAAAAGCTGCCTTAGGGAAGAGACGTATCGAGGGTGGAAAAGTGTTCGTTCACCGTATAGATAGGCTGCAAGGATGAGAATAGGCTCTCGACGACCACCTGCTTCCACGTACGGCGCGGAAATACGTCAGGCGTTATCAAACTAACGCCCCGCGAGCAGCGCTCATGTGTGACGGAGTTACCGGCGAGGGCTGCCCCGCGCACGTGGCGCCTCAAGATCCACGCAAACGCGCGCGAAGACGGGTCAATGTCTCGCCAAAAAGGGGACAGCGACGGATATAAACACGCGATATGCCCGCGTATACGTATGCACGTGTCCCACGTAGGCGTATACACACGCGTACCTACCCACCCGCCTTGTAACCAACCACCTACCCACCTACCGACGCGCTTTTGCCCGCCTAGTGCAAAACCGCTCTCCTCTCCCTCGTCCTCCTTCGGTGATCGTAAAAGTGTTTACGCAACCCTGCAGCAGGCCGTTTTTGGCGCCAGCGATGCGTCAGCCGCGTTTTTGCTCGCATCGAATTCGAAAAAACTCCTTTCTCACACTTCCTTACCGCGTGAATATCCCCAGGCGCGATTAATTAAGGAGGGCTTGCCTACACATTCGCTACCGAAAGTGAGTGTCGTCGGCGATGTCGAATGCTTTATGATAAGATAATAATCGGACAAAAATCAACCGCGATAAAGACGATGAGAAAATTGAAGCTGATTAATAATAATGCCCAGAAGTTATCAGTAAATTGTTCGAACGTAACACTGCTTTGACAAATTGTCAGGGAATGTTTTTCTTTTTTTATCACGTGAAAAATATTTTTGGATTTTTCTGAATACACATGAATTTTTAAAGAATTTCCTCATTAGTTTGAAATTTTCGTTTTCGATACTTTGAAATTTTGAAAAATGGAGGAACTACCGTGAATTTAGGATACGTTTTCGTATGAACGTTGTACATTACAATGAAGAAGTTTCCGGGGCATTGAACGAATGGTTTCGTTTATGTAGTAAAAATTCATGTGTAGTCAGAAACATCAACAAATTCATTTCACGCGACACAAAAAAACATTCCTTACAAATTTGTTGAGGAATGTTTTGTTTATACAATTTATTGATAACCTTTGCGGATTGTTATTAATGAAATTAATTTTTTTATCGTCCTTATTGTGCTTGATTTTATCCCGACTTTTGTCTTATCACAAAGTACTCAATATTGTCGACGACTCACTTTTGGTTGAGAGCGTACAACCGGTACATCACTAAATGGAGATGCGTATGCCGCAAAGTTTGGTTCAACTTTGCAACCGATTTTCAATGTCGAAACGATTACAATAGATACATAGAAATCATGATATTCCGAATTTCACTGAACGTGAATAGACGAGGCTCACGTAAGCAGCGGTGCGGATAAATATCTCGGGGTCAAATGCATCGAGAAACCTTTGAATCATGACAGTTGTTAAGCATTTTTGGCTTTGCCTTTGGGTTAGGGGTCGGTTCGTCCGAGCGTCACGAATTACCATTCGGAAATGTATTTGAGAAGCAGCAATCGTGTGGAAAGTTAAAAGCCGTGTGCACATTACGTTCAATTTTAGTTTTGTACGTCATTCGCGTAGGAATAGTAGATACTTTACGCGGGTCTTCTGATGTAAGCGCGTCTTTGAAATTGGATTGCATCTTCAGCGGAAATGTAGGTACATTGCGAAGGATGTGAAATTATCAATTTCGAAGGCATATCTCGTGGAATACGTCGCAAGCACCCGAAGTATTCAACACCGAGCAGACGCTTCCGCACCTACAAAAAAAAAAAAAAAAAAAACGGAGTAGAAAAAAATTAGCCCAGCATAGCGCCGACTGGATATATTACACATTCGCGTTTACCGGTGCGTGACTAAACTTCGTCTATGAATCACATGGTGCAGGAGCAAACCCTGCCGAGAGAGCGCATATTTCGCATTTTAATTCTAATTTTGCGTTACAACTTTACCCGTAAATTAACCCTTGCTTTTCCCTCGTAATTCGCTACTCACCGTTTCTAGCCGCATCTGGCAGATATATTACAGACGAAGATCTCACTTCCTCCGATGGATGCCCAGGTGTACACACGTGGCTGCGATGATACGATATTCACCCATTCGGGCTCGCGTCGGTCTGTTACAGGGGCACGTGCGAACATCACGCAAGCCATCGTGTTCCGATAGGTTTTGCAAGCTTTGCGATATGACCTGATCCAGATGCAGATCTACTTTAAACAAAGTGAAAGATCAGAACCGGATTATGGAAGAACGAGGCTCAAGATTCGTCCACGTTGAATTAGTCACAAGAGCCATATCCCATGACTATTCAGAGTTGTTTATCACGATCTGCGTGATATAAATTCAAATCGGACTATAAATAAGTATTAAGTATACAATAACCGTAGGAATAAAATCGAAGTATGTATAGGAATGTATACTGCTCGTGAACCACGTGTACGTATCAATAATCTGGGCTCGTTGAGTGAATATTTTCGAAGCGGCCGGATGTTAACACCCGTTTAAAACACCCTTGAGAATATAATAAATAATAATAACTGTTCGTATTAGCGGTTTGCCGTCAGACAGAGTAATGGATTCGTATGCGGCAATAATGGTCTCGACTACGGAACACGTGTTTGTTTTAATTATTACTACTTTGGCGTATAGGTTTGGCGGTTGTTGTGCATATCGCGTGTATGAAATTCCGCTCGTATTCGTACGGCTTGTCCAACGAGTGGGTATGTAAGAATTTTGGCAAATCGAACGGAAAGTGAGAAAGTAACGAGCGAAATTCAAATACGCATTTACGTGCGAATATCTGCTAACTTTATTGCACTTCTTCCAACGCATTTCGTAACGCGCAAGTTCTCCAATTATTACCCAATTTCAAGTCAGTCTCGCAACCCTTTCCGCCGAATTATTTTCCTTCTCTTTCCGTTGCGAATCGCAACTCGTGAGAAACGAGTTGTAACAATCAACAGTTGCGAGGAACTTGCATATTGTGTGTCTGCAGCGTCCGTCAGAGTTAGCTGGGTATAAAAAGAGGTACGTTCGCTCGATACTCAATGACCGTTGAAATAACGTGTTTGGAACTCGGCTGGGGGGGATATGCGCGGAATTTGCATATTATATTACCTTAGCCCAGCGTGCAGAACTGGACGGTGTAGTAGCGGTACGTTTTAGCACTGACCACTGCCACACGTGCGGCACCGCGGTGGATTTTCACGGTTACGTATTACGGTGTACAGACGTATTACACTTTTCCACTATGCTCGCGCCACACGTAACATGGACACGTATGCGCGTCATCACGCCCGTACTTTCGATGACCGATGTAGGAACTAGATAGACGATACATCAAGCTATAGACATGCTCAGGGATCGGTACTCGCTGATTTACAACTTCCTCTCTTCACCGACGTCGCAAGTACGCATTGTCGTTCCCCTTACTATTCTTTACACAGGCTTGGAGGGACCACCGTAACGCGGCCTTAACGATTGGCAGAAGAAACACGGATTCGGTCGTGTATTGTAATTGTTATTTAGGAAGAAAAAAAAAAAAACAAAAGTAAAGCTTACTTTGGTTCGCGGATCATCGTCGGTAGTTGACGATACGATTACACAGAAACGGATAAATTAGCTCTCGCCCATGTCTTCTTTCTTTCTTTCCATCTCCTACTTGATTTCCCTCAGGATCCTGTTCGAAGAACAATTTTTTCTAAACAATAATTTTTGATTCGTTGTTCTCCGAGGCGTATTTTCCCTTCGTCGTGAACCGTGACTGGGAAAATACGAAAGGGTGAAACGTAGGGGTGGGAATTGCGGGTCGAAGCAGGGATGCGGGGGGGGGGGGTGGATGGAAGGCGGAAGATATTCCAGTCGCGGGCGAAGGACGCGACTGGGATTAAAGTCCCCGGGGCGTCGCGGCACTGACCTCCCCAAAGGCGGTATGGAGGGTGGTTGGAGATGGGGTGAAAACTTTTTTATTTCTCCTACCACCACCACCACCACCACCACCACCACCGCCACCGCCGGCATCAACACCGACACCGACACCGACATCATCTCCTCGCCAGCTCGCCTCGGCAAAGTGTGAATTTGCAAATGCGTCGGCGAGAGGGTGTCAATGGCACGCGCCGCCATAACCCATAACCGTTAAGACCTTCTAAACCCTGGATACTCCGGTAAGGCAGGGAAGGAGGGAGCGCGGAAAGACTCGTTTCTAGGGCAGGGGGTAACGAATACATTCGTATATACGTATGCACACACACACACACACACACATATATATATCGTATATCTATGTACATATATACATATATCTGTGCGCGCATAAGTATCTATACTTACGGTGGGAACGCGCGAAAAGTGCGTAAAAGCCAGTAAGAAAGAAACGGAGAAAATTAAGGAAAAGGGTTCGAAGGTAAAGGATCATAGGTTCCGAAACACTGTTACTTTTCCAAATTTCCGTAACTGCAAACTCTGGTGTTTACACGTATACGTATAGACATGGATAGTTGCGAAAAGTTTCAACATGCAGACATTAATGACCGAAGGTACAATAATGAGAATGACAGTTGGTCTGAAATTGTAAATTGTTGCTGTCGTGAAAAAATTTACATCTACCGAAAATAGAGACACGATCATCGTACTTCTATGAAATTCTCGAAAAAACCTGACTTACCGTCTGTTGCCTTTAAGCAGCGAACCTCTAATTGAGATGTTTGTAATTAGTTCGATAAAGCTCTATTATACTCTACACGTTAGTACATGGAGTATCATGCCACCTGCACCCTCACTATGCGATTACATAATTCGTTTACGTATCGGAATACTCCCAACTGTGCTTCGGGAAGTAAAAATATCCGGGATCCAGATACGAAAAGCATAAATAACCTCACCCGCCGTGATAGGAAAAAGGAAACTACGCGAAGAACTTTGTACCGGTTCGCATATATTTATAAGGCATAAATCCCGTTCTCCGTAGATTTTTTAGTTTCCGTAAGAACCTGTCGATCTTGGACTTTCTCATCGCGCCAATCTCATTCGATAGCCGTCTATTTCGGGGGCTCGAATTCCAACGCGTTGGGCGTACATCCATCGATCGTCCGCATATGTGATACAGCCGGATGGCGAGGCTACCGGTGTGTAGATCCGGGTTCCGGAAGGCGGACAAGGTAGAACGGGAGCGAGGCAGCGACAAAGGGTGCGAGGAAGGGGCAGAAGAAGAGGAAGACAGAAGAAAGGGAGGCGGGAGGAAGGCTTTCGAAGGGACGACAGGGACCGGAAACAGCTGTCTTCTTCCACCGGGAAGCGGCCCACCTGGCTCGCCGCGGACCCGCCGAGTTCCTTTGTCCACCTTACCGGCCAGCCCGCTACCAGCTATACACCACGCGGCTTCTATCGCTATATTTTTACTCTCCCCAACCCCGACCCCACCCCCGCGGACGAAGCGACGTACGAGTGCGTATTTTTCAGTCGGCTGTAGTCGAAGCTGTAATATACTTTGCATACGTGTTATTATTGTAATTTATGTACACCGTCCGTCGTTCAATATTAATCACATAGTACGTACAGAATTACGGATACGGAACTTGCGGTTAACGAAAGTTGCGAAAGACTGGGTATCTTTCTTAGGTAAAGAATTTTTAAAGACCGCGAAAAAAACTACGCCTTAAACACAATTCAATTTACGAATTCTAGCGTCCTGCCCGTCGATGTCGATTCTCTCAGATTATCGAGTCTTCGTGCGTTATCCGTATAAAACAATAGCTGCGACGAATTAACGAACACACTCGTACATGTTTGATATTTTCAACGGATTGAACTATATGAAAACAAATTCAGAGGAGATGCACCAGATTATAAAAAGTCCTGAAACGTTTTGTAAGAGTTTATTCATTTCACTGGATCTCGCAAGATCATAGGAGGTTACAAAAATAGCACGGGATCCCTCGTTACACGATGATTCTAGAAGACCTCTGAAGATTGGACGAGATCACTGCGTGATTCCAAAAAATCAGTCAGTGCTTCTTTTCACGTTTCTTTTCTGTCATTTTAGCACATGCCAAACGACTCGAATGTCCGGTATACTTATTGTTAGCTTATAGTTCAAGGGTGACTAACTTTGTTGCGTACCGCGGAAGAACAAAAAAAAAAAAAAAAAAGAAGGAATACAAGTAGAAAGAAGAGAGAATTCCGTACAGACTAGACGCGTACGCGAATAGATATGCAACAAAATTCTAAGCGAAATTGAAACGGGAAACACACGAAAAGCAACTCGACCGATACTCCCCGTTTTTGTTTCCGACCACATCGATAAGTGTCCCTTTTTCTCTCACGCTGTTTCATTCCTCCTCCCCCTGTGGGTTTCCATGCTTTTTCCGCGGGCGTACGATGAGGCAAGGTATAGGGAATCGCGTAGCGCTGCGTTTCTTTTTCCCACCCCCGCCGCCATGCTAGGTGAGCTCGCGCTGTTCTAGATAAGCACCGTACGGGGGTGTGCATGTGGTTATCCACGCCGAATACCGGGCGTCTGTTTTACGCATACATGTGTATATAAATGTGAGAAAAATGTGTATGTATTGCGTATAGATCTACTTGTTGCACCGACGACCCGCCGACCCGTCGCAGCTTACGTAGCTAACCGATCTGCCCTTGCACCTGACCATATGCGTTTCGCCCTGTAGCTTTTGACTCCCCTCACCCACCTCGACGCTGATATTAGTTTGGCTCTGATCCCTTTGTCAAAGCTCGTGCGAATGGTCAAATTTTTTTTCTCAACCAATACCATCGCCTGAACGAATATCGTCGTATATCAACACTTTATCTGAGTTTTTATTTCACCCGCCGATATGCCGATTGCAGACTTGACTGTTATAGCTAATCAGCGCAAAGAAAAATAGCTTCGATTCGTCATGCTCAATGCCAGAGGTTTCGACTTCGTGCTCACTTGTCACGTAGTTTTGTGCATACGTTGGAAAAACATGTTTGTACTTTTACGGTTCCTCGAACGTCCGTTGGAGATTTGTTCACGTGCAGTCGTTGTGGTAGAGGACTAGTAGATACGAAATTTGCAAATATTTACAGCGGAAGTGTCAACACAGGTTGGAAAAATTGCGGAACCCGCGGGCTTGAAGGCAAAAACTGTTTCATCGTAGCTAAATAAGCTACATACTTGCGACTTGGATATGCGACCATGTGGCTTCTTGCAGCTGTACAAACTCTCTGGTGCGTGTGCGTGTGTGAAATTACGCACGTCGTTCTCTCTTTGTCGCGATTGGGTGATGATTTTCGTCATTGTCAAGAGAGGATAATAACTCTGCCGGTGTGTTTGAATTTAATTTATGTGCCAAACAAAATTTACGTGTACACGTGGGCGCGAATCATCACCATCGTCAAACGGAATAACGCTGATAAATGTCGAGAAAAATACCCAAGTAATTTTACGGAACGATAATGTAGCGAACAAGCTCCAAAAGTCAACTCCGAAAATTCCTTAGGTTTCTGCGGGTTTTCTGAGCCGGAAAGAGATATTTTTCTAACAAAAAAATAAATAAATAAATAAATAAATAAATAAATAAATCGACCATTTGTCTTGGGTACGTTATTCAATGTATCTCAACATCAATTGACCTAGCAACGCCTGCTTGCTAAATGCATAACCGGATACCATGAATCATAAACATATTGTGTTACAAAGGGTAACCCGCCTTTGTTAATGGTCTAGTAGTCATCATAGATAAAATACATGTAACAGCTCTCGAAGTTATGAAAAGAATAAGGTTGACGCGTCAACCAACGTTACTGTAAAAACTTTGAACTGTAAGCACCCATATTGCCTGCCAACGTTCAATTTCGCCGCCTGACGATGATTCTCTTAATAAGCTCACGAACCCAATTATTCATTCTGTAACTGCCAGTCTGTTACAATGTTATAGAGACAAACGCCGGCCAGACCCAATTAATTGATACACTTGGTCCTTTTAAGGTCCTTTTAAGGCCGAGGGTGGGAAGCAGGATGCGGTACGTAGGTATACGGATTTGGTATCACCTTTTTTCTCTTCTTTCGCACGAATCTCTTTCCTCCGTTCCTTTTCTTAGTTCCGTTTTCCTTTTTTACGTTTTACTTTCATTCCCTCGTTTGTCGCGTAGTCCCGTTGATTGATTTTTTCCACCGATCGGGCTTCGAGCGCCGTGAAGCGTGTGGTTCAGCCGACGGAGAACGGGCAACGGCATACCTGCCAGACTACAGACTGGCGGCGAATGGTCTCGCTGCCTCCTGAACCGTAACTTAGGAAGCCTCCGTACACGCTTACCAGGTAGTGCAGGTCTACCCTGCCCTACGGGGCTTCGCGCCGTTCTTCCTCGTTTTCGAATGCACCTATCGTTATCAATTGTCTCGCAATATCTTTCAAAGTCGTAGCAGTTAGTTGGGTTATAACCTTTCTATTATCGAACGATTAGTTTAACGGATAAAGGATACGGTTACTTAAAGTAAATGCGTGAGAACGCCGTTGTCCTGCGCATATCGTAACCGTTCGTCCGCCTGGGCGCTCTTCCAATTTCGAGGCATTTTAATTTCTGTCACGATATCGCATCGCGTTGCACCGTCAAGGGAAGCCCAGGTCGTTTCTCGCCGGCTATAACGGCGGAAGAAGACGTAGCATCATCCGGTCGGCATGTGCGTTCACAAAAAGTTAAACACGGACATACGCACGCACACGCGCGAATGACTGTGGGTACACTGAAAACGTTTTCAGGTATATGCAACTGTATGCCATACGGCTTGACGACCCAGCCCAGTGACGCGTCGAGCGATCGTTGTGCCTGGCACATGTACTACGATGTCCTATTTTGACGATTGATCGTTGACATAGGTGTAAAATAGTTCGTCGCTGCGGCGTATAATCGCATCTTGAGGGGAAATGCCGACTCTTCTCTATTTTCATTTAGAAAATGGAGCGCGTCCCTTCGACTTCGTTTAACCGGCCATTTCTTGCTTTTACAGCTTTTTTCGAATCGGTTGTTCAACATTACGGTGATTCCGCGAAGATCGCGCGCGCTGTTGATGAACAAAGTGTTGAAAATGCCTGTGTTTACAGAACGAATGTAATTGTGGGAAGGTTACGGGGACTAGAAAAGTGGAACTCGGTAATCTTGGATAAAAATTTCAAAATTCCAAATAGCGGATCCGACATGCTAAATTGAAAATATAAAAATCGATCCGATTCGCTTGAAATTTGTTACCCGGGACTTTTCGGGGTCATATTTGGTGAGCCAGAAAACCCCCGGGTGTGCGTTATCGAGCCATTACGATCACTTTTACATTTTCAGTCCGCCACATTAGATCCGCCATTGTATGAATATTGAGAACTTCTTTGATCCGATCCCATTTTTGAAATCAGCAGCCTCGTGACACCCACATATACCCAGTTTCAAGGAATTTGGCTGCAAGGACAAATGCATCCTTCAAAGGGTTGAACACCTCTCGGGGATGCACTTGGGACCCATAGATTTTCGTAGATACCGAGTACACGTCGCACCGGTATAATCATAAGGTTATTCGTCCAATTGCGACAGGGAATGTTATCAACCGCGATTCACCGGCTGTCTGTACCTTTCGAAACGTCTGTATAATCGAACGACTATAATTGTCGTGTAAAATAGAGGAGGTAAGTAACAAGTAGGCGGATCGGGAGGGTGTACGGAAATCGATTCCGCGGCTAGAGATAAGCCGAGATTTCGCGTGGGTCGTAACGCGGAATAGGTACGGCGGCTCCTCGGTAGGTAGTCGTTGCTCGGTGGTCGCGCCGAGCTGCGGATCGAGACTCCGCAGACCTTAGGATGGCTGGCACGCGCAGTAACTGCCACGAGTTGGAATAATTTATCGTAATGTTTGCCGTAGGTAGAGAAGAGCGTCGGGCGCTGCATCCACGTCGTCGTCGCGTCGCGCGTCGTCCGCGTCCTCAGCCCGGCATTGCCAAGGTCTAAAAATAAGCCCCGGGCCTCGGAAACGACATCTTACAATAGAGCGATATCGTACAAACCGAGACGGCGTGAGGGTTGCGGTACATAGAATTGATTGTAGGATGAGAGATGAGGAATAAGAAAAAAAAAATGCGAGGCAATTGGTTTTTTAATGTTGTTGTTGTTTTTCTTCTTTTTTTTTTTTGTAACCAAATAATCCCTGCGTCGAGATTTTCGGTTGCCATTGGTTGGCTCGTGATACATCTCGACAAATTTGATCAGCCAATAGAAGGCCTCGATGCCATGTTTTCGGTTTCACTCGGGACGTTTCAGTTCAGTTCAGGATTTGCAGATCTCCGTTTCGGCGATAATCGAAGCAAGGATCGGGGAGTGATCTTGAAAGACAAGGTACGGACGAAAAAATGTCTACGAGTAAGCAAACAACCAGAGATCTTCCCCCGGTCGGCCTTGCCATGGGATCCGCGTCACACGCTCCCTTCCTTGTATCACTTCTGCGTTAACGACGCTTCGAATTAGCTTAACAGAAGCATCCGCTAGCCAAGTAGTTCTCCGTCCGAGGCTCTCTGAGACTGGGAGGCGAAGGTGAAAATTGTTCCATGCAGGCTTAATGCAGATCGCAGTTATACATCGCTTTTCACTGTTTCGCTTGACAGGCTTAATTCTTGCAACGATCGTAACGAGCGACCGATTGGAATGCAGTTTTATTCTTAGAGCTAGAGGTACTGCAACGTGAGCTTGCCATTTAGATCGTTTGTAGTGGGGCATCGATCTCTGTGTGATATTAGAAGGAAAAATTTAAACCGCACAGTTGACACCCCTTTGCGAATTTCGTGAGGTCCGTTTTATTCAAGAAAACTATCTCCATTTTTCAATTTCAAATTCCATTTACTTTTGTACCTGTACGGGCTTACCTCGACGGTTCTCAGACTTTGGAAAACTTTGACAGTTGTCCGAAAACTTCGGAAATCGCGCTTCGTTTTAAAATGCTGCATTAAATATTTCGTACGAAAGTTAAGCGTCGGGTACGCGAACACCGAAACGCTAGAGTGATTAATAAATTTTTTGTTCGCATTGCCAAAAATGGGAGGCTCGTTGTTTGGACGAAGTGAAAAAAAAATGACTGCAGAAAAAGTATCTGCACGCAATCTTGGGGTAATCGAAGAGTGACCAGATTCACGGATACCCTGCAGTTACGAATTCGGAATGGTATACAAAATCACAGGAATCAGTAACGAATGTATGCGTACGTGCATAAATTATAGATAATGCATCTCGTGGTCGTCTGTTTTCGGATTATTACCGCCGAGGGCGAACGATTGCTAAGTAATTGATTATTCATAAGCGAATGCGTTACGTGGAGGAGGGAGCTCGAATATGGAAAATATTTCCAGTGTGAAACAGCGTGTGGCTTTCCATGGCTGTAAACTAGGTGCGCGGTCAGCTGGCACGATTTTCTCAGGTGATATCGGGCGTAACCTGGTTTGTCGCAAGAGATCTTTCACGAGAATAGGTTGAGAAGATTTCTTATTAAATGCGAAGAAGTTGTACGGGATCATTTACTCGCTGCTGAACACCGGTGATACGCCAATGCGATAACGAGCAAGGATTCGCGATAGTTCCGACTAGATAACCACGAATCTCTGTCGATTTATGCATCGGAGTAATGTGACTGGCTTTTTGATAGTCGTGTTGGAATCATATTCCGTAATCGAGGCTTTCCCTCCGCCCTTGCTCGAACTCAGCTCGGAGCCACCTGGAAATTGTGGTTTCGAAATTTTTCCATTTCATCGCAGAATGTGTTCGGCGAAAGTCTCTTCGTCTCTTTCCCTGCAAACGATAAGGAAAATAGTCGTGAAAAAAGTGTCGCGAACGACGAGTTGAGCACCGCAAATTCCACGCGACTCTTCTGGCATCGCGGACAGTGGAAACAGTCTCGCCACGCTGGCCGCAGTCGTTCGTAGTTACGCCGGACTACGAAGGAGTTCCTCCACCGCACCGTCGCCCATCCGGATTCCTTAGAGCTCGACGCTGATACCGAGTACCCCCCTTCGCCCTTTCGCCCCCCCCCCCCCCCCCCCCGCCGAGCTCGCTCTCTCGCTATTTCGATCTCTTTCACTCTGTCTCGCCGCAAACTGCGACAACCGAGCGGGGCAAAGAACTATTAATCTATTATAATACAAATGAATTATTAGCAGGCACACCTTTTAATCAGAGCTTGCGCGTGACGCCGACATTTTGTGACCGTAGCCCGTGTACTCAACGTCCCCTGTATCCTACAAATTCTCAACATCGACTGCTCGGACGAAAGGATATGGCAATCACTTTTAGTCCCTCTTCTTTCCTTCCTTTCTCCATCTCCGCAGTTACAGTAGGAGTGAAAGGGCTTTGCGATTATCAAGCACTTATCAAATATCGTATTATACCGTACACATTATCCGTAGCGGATAGAATCGTAGATACACTTACACCCCAAATTTTTGCCCCCGCAGACACGAATTGCGTGATTCGTGGGTTTTTTTTCCCCCCAAAAACTGTATACTGGGTACATTGTTTCAACGGAAAAAGAGACAAGAATAGCCGAGAAAATAAGACTGATATTGTTGTCGGACGTATGCGACGATGACGCAATATTAATCGACTGGTAAGCATCGTAGGTAAGAGAATCGTAAAACGTGTCGCACATCCTTGCAGGTCATTTTCAGTGATTAATTGTAAGATCCAAGCAACCCGCACGCAGATATTCTCGTTAAATAACCGAGGGTATAATGTATTTTCGTAACGTTGTTTGGAAAGATCGTTATAAGAACACGATTTCCCGAGTTTCTTGCATCATTGCTACAGGTTGACAGAGTCGATTGAAACGAGATGAGGGCAGGGCAGTAGCGAGGACAGGAGGAAAGAGGGGAAATCAAGAAACGGAATATATCTAAGAACCGGCTCTGTTTTGCATGTCGTCGTCGGTCGTTTGGTTTTTTTCTTCCCTTCATTTTATTTCCCGTCTGCACGCTTGCTATTTATATTGAATTTCTATACTTTTTTCCATTATTTTTATTCCCACAACGATTGCGCAAACCGAGCGTTACGTAAACAGAGAAAGTATGCAGGCCAGCGTTTTCTACAAGTATCCAACTTTTATCTCCCGGACAGTTACACGAATGTCTTTACCAAAAATCATACCCTACGTACCGCTTTGTCGCTAACGAACGTAAACGCGAATAATTGTCAATACTGCGGGCGTGTGTACGAAACCGGTCGTGTCCGTCGTGCGGTGTACCGTTACGTTAAGCTTTCGCACACGCGTAGAATTTTCGTTGCTCCTTCGCCTCCGTTGCGTCTGTCCTTCTATCTTTTTCCCTTTCTCTCGATATCGCGGAGTAGCGTCGAAAATTGCACGGGGTAAAATCGATGTCTGAGCCTTCGGGGCACAGACCCAAGTAATCAGCCCCCCTTCCCACTCCCCCTCCCCCGCCCCCTTCGACCCTTTCGACCACCCGACGACTTTCAACCAACCAGCCTCGACCCTCGCTCGATTTTCCTTCCACTCGCTATCCTTCTTCTTTATGGTAGGTAATGTATGGCATAGGTGCCGGTACATACCCACCTGCGCATCTATAGGCATTCCTATGCCCACCTACGCAGCTATGCCATTCCGCGTCGTGCCGTGACTCTAGACCAAGTTCCTATCCCCTACCCTCCGTCGGTACCGATTTAATCCGTATCGATCATTTCTACGTAGGTCCGCAGGTCTGTGACTACGCTCACTGGACGGTTAACGATGGAGACTGGTATTGAAAAGAGAAAAAAAAAAAAACGAATTACATACACAGTTCGATAGTTTGGCTCATAAAAATATTTTCGCATTCCGTGTAACCTGCCCTGAAATTGATGATTTTCGGAAAATCGTCATCCCTTCGGACCGCCGAAATTTATTCAAGTTTACTTAGGTCAAGTTCGCGGTGAAATTTTCGAAGCGAAGATATGCAATTGCATATCGCTAGCTGAACACCAGTTTATGTCGGATGCGGCGCATTACGTATGTTATTAGGTACGTGTAAAGGGTAACGAGGGCGAAAACAACGACGTAAACTTTCAGCCTACACGGCATTATCCGCGTTTCGAGAGAACATGCCCACTCCGCTTGTTTTTTTTTTCTTTCCGCAAAATTGCTAAATTCGGTTCCCGGGGAATTCACCTTTCCAGCTAAGAGCTACTAGGGTTGCCTTTTCGACTGCGTCCTATTATATCCGACCGCGAACTGTAGGTATAAGTGTACAGGGGGCAAGAAAGAAGTCTTAAATCTTCATCCCGTTCTAACATGTTGCATGAAAGCAAACGAGGTTGTAGTTGAATGCAAACGATGTACCGCGAGTCATCTAAAGAGAAACGCTTACTCTGGGTACGAATGTTCGAAGTGTTCCGTTAGGACTTGGTGGGATGATTTGATAATTTTCCGCTTGATCGCGGCGAAAAAAAAGTACATTATGCAACGAGGGAACAAAGTCGAAGATTCTGGCCTCACATTTCCCGCAGACGCGTCAAGAGGGAATAATATGCTAGTTTCGTCCCGTTTTTCAGGTAAAAAAAGTAAACATTTTGGTTGAGTCGGGAATAAAATAGTTTAGAAGACGGCTCTTTTGCCGAGGGTTAGGGAGGTCGAACTTATTATACACAAGTATCTATAACTTCTATAAACCGTCAAGTGTATTTCACTTGTATCTCCCGTCGGGGTACGCGGCCGCCTTCTTGCCTCGTCCGTCAGAGGGATCGAAATGGGCGTATCCATCTGACATCGAAAACTCGAAGTGGATCAACGTGCAAATACCTTCCTCGTCGCTCACCCAGACGAATATACATCTACCCTATCGTGGCACCGCTGTTCCTACAAACGAATTACCCGCAACCGTGAGAATCTGCAGTTTTACTCTCCAGCTCTGCGGTTTCCCTTATTCGCGATCTCAACAATCACTCGTCTCTGCAAATGCAAAGCTGTCCGACAAAAATTCACTCTCCGTTTCTAAAGATTTGCGGTCACTCGACGATTTTGCATACGATTACTTTTACGTGGAATTAGTACTCGTCATCGTAGTTATGACAGAAACGCGTATAACATCCGTTTGAGCGGACCGGAAGAAGCCGAAGGACCTTGAGCCTCCATCACAGAATTGTTGGATCCGGAAAAAAATATTCTAGAAGTAATTAAATTTTATTTGTTTACGAGCGTAAACTTATTGCAGAAAGTTCACGTGCTATGCATAAATGTTGGCCTGACGCAACGAAGTTGTGTGTTTTCAAAAATGTATGCTTCGTTGGCAAAATTTAGTTTGACTTGTCCGAGGTGAACAATTTCTCCATATTAAATTAACTTAATTTGTTACTTGATCGATATCTACCTATACAAATAAACATTTCGTTGCCTCCGGCAATCGATTTTGCTAGTTACGCTAGGCTCGCTGCTGACCTCTTTCCCTTCTCTTTTTCTCTTAATCTTCCGTTCCTTTCTGTCTTCTTATCTGACATCCGCGTTTCCACTCCAGTTTGTTCTTCAACTTCCACACAAAACTTTTCCCCAAAAAGCGTTTCCAGCAGTACGGTTATACAGCTTTGCTGTTGTTCTTTATTCCCGCACGTACAGGATGCCCGTAGGCGGGTATCCCAAAACTTGCGAAACCGAGTTTCCACGCGTAGACTGACAATGGTCCAGCTCGAGGGAGACAAGGAATTGCGCAAAAAAAATCGGAAAATAAAAAATAAGTAAGTAAAAAAAAAAAAAAAAAAAAAAAAAAAACGGCCGATACCCACGTGGTGTGAGTGCGAGTGGGCCCGTACGTACGTACGTACAACCACGTAGGTACAAGCGTAGAGTATTCCGCGATGTGGGCTTAGGCTGCGGGGTCAATAGTTTATCGGGTGGTAGGAAGAATTATCGACCCCGAAGCTGGGGCTGGGATGAGAATTGATGTCGCCGCGGGTAAGGTGCCTGGGAATCATTTGTCCTTGGCTGGAACGTAGTCGCCTCTGGGGCTGTAAAGAACTTACCTTCCGCCCTCGGCATCGCCGTCGCCTCCGACTCCTCGACGTCATCCGGGAAATACGAAACGAGGTCCCTGCATACACGGGTACGAATCCTTTCTTCCTTTCTTGACATCCTGCCGCGCTGAACCCGACGAAGGGAAGATCCGAATGAAAGGAGGAACGCGGATTTTAGCGAAAATAAGAGAGATCACTGACAACTTGGGCATTCAACATTTTTTTTATAAGCTCGCTTTCTTGTCAGTCTCTTTGCAGTCTGTTTGTTTTTGTTTGTCCGTTTGATACAAATTTTGCAATCGATTTGAAACCAACTTAATGATGAGATAGAAACTTGAATCTTTAAACGTAGCTCAGAACTGAATGACGATGCAACATTATTTCTTTGTCTGACAGATATTAGAGAATAAAAGAAAAAAAAAAAAATAGGATAGTTCGGGCTGGGACTCGAACCCAGAACAGGTGAAGGGAAACTGAAATAAACCTGAAACTTGCCACATGCCTCTGTCATAATCTCATCAAGATGTTTGAAATCGATTGCAAAATTTCGCACACGCAAGACTAAAAAGCAGAAAATCATTAATGAAAGGAAGATAACATTTTTAATTTAACACGTTTTTAAAACGGTATAAAAAGTATAAAATAATTTCTCCTAGCCGCATACAGATTTAAAGCAAAAAAAGTGGGGCCCATGAAATAGGTTTCGCCTGGATGGTTTACCTAAGTTAGCAACAATTTTATTGCAATGCAAATGGTATTATACTCTCTACATTCCTTACTATTCTCGGTTGCATACGCCCCACGTCTTTGGTTTTAAATCTGCACGAAGCGAAGAGAAATTATTTATTTATTACTTTTTAGTCCGTTTTAAAAATGTTTTGAATTGAAAATTTCAACTCCATTCAAATGATTATTTACATATCCACTTGTACTACAGGCATAGGCGGTAGAAGCAATAATCGCAGCAGCGATGATTACGGCCGTTTGTAACTTCGATGTCGTATATTTTGCCAAGGCAATGGGCTATAACTTTTGCCATACGTGCACGTCTGCTACAATTGTCAAGTACTATCGTACTCCATACCGTCACGGGCGATCGGTTACGTCGCTTGTAGAAACTAAGGTCTCTCTGATTTCTAATTCGATATCAATTCCCGGTAAGAATATGCAGCACCTAAGTATATGTGCGATTACTTTTTACCCATCGCAAGCAATGTTTGCTAAAATTATTTCACTGCCAGCGCGATCCTTGAATCGGATTATTATCGTGTTTCGATTTTCTTCGGGCTTACACGATTCTGTAGAGTCGTTGCAAAAGCTTTGCCGGCGCTGCAAGTTCCGAACACGTTCTGATATTCTTGACATGTTTCATACGATTATTATACGTATTGTACTTGGTTATTACACGCTCACAATCTGCGTTTAGTGTTCGAAACATTCCTCGTAGTGGAAAGTCACGCAATTGTATTTCAGTTACCCATGTATGTCGACGAGGTGAAATTAACTGCAAAGAACCAAAAGTAAATAATTAATTTTTTTTTTTTTTTTTTTTATGCCGGAGGCATTTGGCTCGTAGTGAACATCGATCGATAAATATACCAAATTCGTGAGTACGTAGCAAGAGAATTAAGCTTTGGTTTATACCCCGCGATGGCGTAAAACTTTCACTCGTAGTTAATACTACTATGACCTAGAAAACGTGTCGTTTGAAATCTTCGTCCAGGCCTTGGACTGCTCTGGTTTGTTTATCCCCTGATTGTCGGTACAGGATATATTGTATCGAAGCTTTGTCGACCGTAAGATAACGCGGCGTTAACAACTCGGGTGAGTAATTATAGTTCGGGGTTGAAGTGTAAAAATAAAAGTTGCAGCCACGTACTGCAAGGCTCCTCACGCGATCGTGCAGCGGCTTCGTGCGTTTTCTTTCTTTCTTTCTTTTACCTTATGTTTTTTCCACACTTCGCTAGGATTACGTAGAGTTTCGAAAGTCCTGCAATACAGAAGAATAGCAATGGGGTTACATATACACCTGGTTATTATACGCACGGAAAATCGTAGTTTTGGCGCATGGATTTACCGCCAAGTTGTTTCGATGACCCGATTTATTGAGGCGGGGTTGAAATTCCGAATTTTAACAGTTCCGAAAGTGACAGATTTCGAATTTTTTGGCGGCGAAACTTGAGGTAAGGAAATCGAACTTTGACGAAACATCAAAGTTTCGAATGGTCCGAAACCTGGCGCTCAAAGTTCCGAAAGTGCGGAAGAACGGAGAAGATTTAAAAGTCTGAAACATCGAAATCTCGAATGATCGAAGATTTTCAGTTCTGTGAATTTCGGGTTCGGCGAAGATTCAACACTTTGATCTTTCCTTGTTTTGGATTTTCGATATTTTTACGTTCGGAATCCAGGTAATTCTGATTTTCAGAATTTCAACCCCGCCCCGATTTATTACTCCTCAAGTTCGAAGACCCAGCAATATAATTTCCTCCGACTTTCAGCAATATAATTTCGTCGCGGTATAACGGCTAGCGGTCTGTGATTTTCAAGTCGAAAGTAACAGGCGTGGTCACTTTTCCAGGTCGAGTTGTAGCATTTTCTCGGAATCCGCAGGATGATCTAAGGTCCGGAGTTTCGGGGGTGCTTTCTCGATACGGCGATTAGATACCGAATCGTGTAAACGTCTGCCTGCGTGATTAAACGTCGCTTGTTTGAGGCCAAGGTTGCACTTGAGGCGCCACCTGGATCTTCCGGTAAACCTGTAATTACCCTTCACCCCGCCCTCTCATCCTCCAACCCTAATCACTGTGATCCACATGAATTTATTTCTTATCGAACCTCCGGACGGTTTTTCATCCGCACTTCACGCCCGTCCTTTGGCCCGGCGTTTTATCATCCTTACACGTACCTTGTACATACTGCCGCTTCACTTGTCTCCTTTGCCGCAGGCGCTAACTCGGCTTCGCGCAGACTTTGCCGTTTTACCGATCGCTATCGATTCGACGGCAGATCCATCCATAAGTCGGACGAGAAAATTTTAACTCGGAGCACATCCTACGTTCGAGTCATACTTTCTCACTTTTTCACCTTTTTATTGCGTTAATCTTCTTTTTCGCGGTAGTTTTTACGAGGATTATTCTTGTTTTCAAAATCACCGCACACAAACTTGTTTCAGTAAGACTCAGCTGGAAAATTCTTACAGATTTCGGGACAAAAACAATATATTTACCATTTCTTACACGATTTGAAAAAAAAAAAAATTAAATCACCACCGAACTCGCAGGTTATTTGGTACTTCGGAACCTTCTGACAGCTCAATATTCTACTTATTGTCAATTTAATCGACAGGCGAGACGGCTAGCCGGAAGTCGCGGTAAGAAGTTTCAGGTTTGGTCGGGTTGCTCGGTCATTCGTGCCGATAAGATCACGGGACCGAAAAATTTAAAGACACGGTTTACCTGCAATTTTCAACTGACCGAAACAACACAAGTATAAACAATACCGGGCAGGTCTACGAAGTCGCGTAGAAGAATTCGAAAAATAAGGACGGAAAGAATACAACGAAATGAAATCAATGTGTAACCGGTATCTTGCGACGAGGCGAAAAGGCGGGCACGCATCGTATTCTCGTCAAAGTAGGTAAAGAGTGTGTACAACTCTGCACTGCAGGGAAAGTCGTGGATCGGTGAATCGTCGTGGTGTCGTCACGCTCTGAATACTACCCCGGTAAATAAGATCAATCCATTACTTCCATAGCGTGTCTCCCTGCGATCATGGGCTTCCCTGTAACTGTTGCCATTTTTCAGACGCACGAATTTCACGAATTGATTCGATCTTGGTTTTTTGCACGCTTTAAGATACCCTGCGGTACGAGCGACGGTCACTGAGCTAAAAATAATCGACGCACAGATTAATCTGGACCAAAAAAATAATCGAACACGACTCGATTGAAACGGTGAAAATTAATCGACGAATCAATTGTTTCGTTTTTTTTTTTCCAACGGTGCATATGAAACTGAAATTTCGTAAATTTTAGTATGTATATAGTCTTAATAGCGGAAAAGTTTTTTGATAATTTATAGTTTCATTCAAAAAATGTTTCAATTTCCGGTGAGAATATTAATTTATTTTTCACTCATATATCAAGCATGTAATTAGTAAGTAAGGCAATGATAATAATTGATACTCTAATCACGTAAATTGATATTGCACTGCGTCGTTCGTGGGGGTAAAAAAGAAAAACCGATCGTGAGGAAAAATAATCGCTTGTGAAAAATAATCGATTATACTCGATCAATCGGAAAAAAGTAATCGGTAATTCTTACCGCGGCACGCGTGATGTCGGGAATGTGATTCCGAAAGAATTAGTTATAGGAAACGTGGCGAGGGTGACGGAACGCGGAGAATTTGGTAATTGGTTGAAGAAAGGTGAAAGTCCGGGGTGGGGCAACTTTGTCCCCGTTAAATATTTAAATAGAGACCTGCTCCCCTCGACAATCCCCGACAATCGGCGAGTGGGACTTTTCGCTCCACCGGAAACCGCTTGTTCCGCGAGTTGCTTTCCCCGCGCGAACTGGAAGCGCAGGCTTCGAATCAACCGTTGACGTGACGATCCTTGAAATATTCAAAGCACGAGGCGTCAGCTGGAATTCATAGCGATACCGCTTCCACTCATATTCGCAACACAGTAGGCACCCACCCATACGTACAACGACACATGCCTCTGTATGCATGCCTAATATTATGCACACGTATGTGCGCACAGTCCTCGATCCACATCGTCGATGCCAAAAATTTATAAGTGTAGGTACGTTACGCTGATAATACACCTTAAACCAGGCTGGTCCCTACATTCGTATACATGTACACACGCACATTATTTTATTAGACTGTCCGTTAAATAAAATGCCCGTGCTCGGTATTAAGGGATGCCGGTAATTTTCTATTTTTATTTTCTCATAAAACAAGGTTTTATTTATTTTCAGACCTAGACTCTTTATGAATTTTACGACCATTCAAGAAAATCAAACCGTAGACAAATAAATCTGAAATTGAAAATACTTTTTACTCAAATATTTTCACTTTTTCATGACGGAATGGTCAACACACCGTCCAAAAAAAAAACATAGCCTAGAAATTAGTGTACAAAATTTTTTTAAATGACAGAAAATATTTAAAGAGAAAAGTGAAATCCGAATGTTTTTGAATATTTACTTTTTCAGACTGCAATTAGGCGGGAAGCTGTAGATGTCGGTCGATGTTTAACGCCGATAATAGAACAATTCAAACCATTCATCTCACTAACACGGGGCCGTTCAAGTATTATCTAAAGCATTTTTAGCAAAATTTTGCACCCCACCGGGAGTGATAACGATTGGTAACGCTCGCTTGTTTTGCTCACTACTGTTTTTTAACGTTAGCTAACGCTTTTATAAAAGTTTATTGGCACATCGGTTCATTATCTGAGAATGGCAGAAATGCCGTTTATAGTCACATCCTGATCAATTCGTTCCTACTTTGAGAAATATCAATTATTATTTATTATCAATACACATTAACATGTTCGGTAAAACGTGAATTCATTATTCACCGTTCATTGCGTATTGAATAAATTATATATTGTCTTTCTTTTTGAATGCATGCGGTAAACATTATATTTGCTAAGATATTATTACTGAGCAAATCATGCATTATTAACACCTCCTTTTAGAGAAATTTTTTTATTATTCTCAAGCAGGCGGCGTGTTGGCTCTAAGCACGCACTTCAAGTTTCTCATGTTAGCTAACGCTTGCCTGGAACGCCATAGTAATAACATAGGATAACATTTGACAACGTTTCTCCGAATATCCTACCCCTGTTTCAGCGTTAGCTAATACTTGAACGGCCCCCATGCAATACCCTTCAATGTGGGTACGTTCGAGAATTAGTTTGATGGGCCTTGGAATGTTTGACTTCATCAGAGCCAATGTCCGTCGATATCCTCTGACACGAGTAACGCAATATGCAACGCTTACCCGTAATAAACGTACCGCGTGTGCGTACGAATATTTGTAATTGAGAAAGAACAAAAGTAAGTACGCGTGTGTGGGATGCAAAAGGGAAGAGAAGAGAAGGTTAAACGACGAAGGTTGGGTTTTTCCACCGTTATATACGTGTGCTGGAGAGCAGAGAAATAACAAGAGCAAAAAAGAAACGACATTTTTTAATTAATAAAACTGGTTCAACTCAATTAGCAGGCGTACACCTGTTGTCGCGAGCCGCGGGCTCGCATGCTCTTTTTCTACGTGCTACTGCTGCTGCTGCTGCTGCCGCTGCTGCTGCAGTATCTGCCTTTAAAGCGATAGATTTGTGTCAGGCGATATTGTCGCGAGCGGTCTGCATGCATCGGAGGATTAATGGTCGCGCAAAAGTAACGAAAAATGGGGTAATTGACGAAGGAAATAAGGCCGAATAAATCCGAATTATCGTACACGACCACCCGCTTATGGAATCCCATTCATTAGCGACGTGCTTGAACGAGGATGTAATCGAAACGCCTGGTAGCGTCACTGAGACATGAGTTGAAGCTTCGTTGAAAAAAGAAAGAATTTCAAACGACGATCGGACAATTTAGTACCAGACCTATGAAAGTTTGTCGGAGTCCAATCAATGCATTGACGAGGTTGGTTTTCTATAACAGCTCTTTGCGCGTTTTAGTTGGGAAAGAAAAGAGTAAGAAAAAGAAAAAAAAAAAAAAAAATTAACATCGCAGACGAGCTCCATTGCCAGGCAATCTCCATGTATAATATTCAATCAAGTTATGTCTATAGACACTTTGAACGAGGCGAGGAGAGGCGGAGTGGGCTGGGAATAACTGTTAATGAAATATATTCTTGACGTCCATCGAAAGAGACAATTGTACAGGTATTTCCATGTTTTTTTTTTTTTTATCTCTTTCTAGGGTGAAATTCAACGAAATTGGAATTTCTCACACCTCTTTTTGGACTGGAATGTCTTTAAGCTCATAGCTACAAGTGCTACAAGTGGCAATAAGTAACAATTTATTGAGAGAATTGCAGCAGAAGAGCAATAACACAGATCTGCAAAAAAATTATTGCAGTATTCTTGCAAAACACGAGGTGTTTGCATAAAAAAGCATAGCAGTAATGAAAAAAACCACCATTTCATTACAACGAACTAAACAACACTTCTTACAAAATTAAACAAATAATTTCTTTACGAAATGTATTTAACATTCCGTGTTCATTCTTTTCACTTATGAAACCTTTTCTTCATCTCTTTGATACACCTCCGGACACGCTTCCGCTTTCCATTCGCCGTTTCTCAGTTTGTATTTATTCTTGAGTCTCGCTCTAACGCGTATTAAATGGAAGTAAGAAATCCCTTTTGCGTAGAATTTTTAGAATAAAGAATATGATAACAGATTTCGAATTAAACGGGGATTCCACTCCAAATGAAACTGCAAGCACGAGTTCGAGAAAAAACCTGACGTGATGTAACTTTTTGAGTATTTTTCCGGGTTTCAGTGAGTGGCAATCTATGAGTAGCGGTATAAAAAACCTGTGCAGTTTTTTGTTGCACTCCTGTATAATTCTAGGGTGCAGAACGGGGCAGGCCTTTCGCCTCAAGATCGAATGAAATTACTCGCGTATCTAACGGGGATAGCGTCCGAAGGGGGTTGCGATATCCGCACCACTAATCAATTTGAAAAATCTAATTATCCAAATGGACCCACAGGCAAGTCGTGGCGACACACGATTCGGTATACAGAGACCTACGTCCATTCCCAGCTACTCGTCTAGTTCTGATTATCGGGAATTTGTCAATTGCGGTACCGGCATCGCCGACCCCCGGCATTCCCCGCGGTAAGACCTCGCAAGAACGAACCACCGTCATTCAAACATCACCCGGGTGATATTTACTCCTAACGCTTCACCTCACGATCGACTGTCTCGCTGCCGAAACTCCGAAGGGGTACAAAAGCGTAGCACCCCGTATATAGTGGTCCAAAACGGGGTAAGATGTTTAAGAAATGGCTAGGGAAAGACCGTCTGCGCCGAATTTGATGTTTTTTGTTTGTTTTTTTAATAAAAAGATCGGAAAATTTACAACAGATCGTCGGAGGCCGTTTCGTAAAAACAAAAACATCTCATTTTCCTCATCCTCGACCCCATTTTCGAAACAATGGCAGTTTGAATTGACCCTGAAATAAAATTTATTCAGAAATTGTCAAATTCTGACCTCAGATTAGTGATCAGCGACCCGTAAAATCTGCGAATAACAAAATTCAGGCCAAAATATTGAGTAGAAAAATGTGTGACTCAAAAGACTGATTCAACCTGTCATTTTCTTTTATCGAAAATGAGGTCGAGGTTAAGGATCTTTCTATTTTGAAACGGCCTCCGACAATCTGTCGTACATCTTCCGACATTTTTATAAAAAAAACTTGCGATTCGTCGCAGATGGCCGTTCTCTAACCATTTGTGAAACAACTTACCGCGTTTTGGACCACTGTGCGCACCGGCGGCGTAGTAAGGGACGAAACCGAAATCTTTATTCCGATCGTAAGAATACCCGGGAGCGAAATTACTCGAGTAATTTTGAAGCCTCCTGTAGCAGGTCCGCCCTGGAAAGATCTCGCCGGATTTCTTCGACGCGCCTTGCTTGGCTCGTCAATCGTGTGGCGCCCTGGCGCTACGAGGGCGCCACGGGTGATTGATGGCCCTTGCACCATTGCCCAGGGCTGCACCAAGGGGTTCGTTCCAAAGAGCATATCGTGTATCGGCAACCGAGTCCCGAGAACCCCGGGACTCCGGAGGGGTTCCGGATTTTTCCTGTTTTGGCTTTGTGAAGCCCGGTTCCCTTCAAATTCCAAATGCTTGATCCTTCGTCCGAATGGCAGGGGATTCCGTTGCGACGTGATCTTCGGTGAGGAAATTTGAGAGAACGAGCGCTAAACTCCAAGTACCTACATCTCTTCGCAATGCGACGACTTACCTCGAGTTCAAGCTTACGTAATTCGACAATCGTACACTATTTTTCGGTAATCGCATCATCCTTAGCTCCAATTAATCTCGTACTGTATTTTATAATCCTCGTGGTGATTCTACAGGCTTTCATAAAATTAGCTTTTTCTTTTTTTTTTTATTTCAAGTCGTTAGGTAATTTATTCGGATTATTGCAAGTAACGTTAACTCCGACAGTTCCGATAATGTCTACTCGGAATAAAGAGGATTGCAAAAATTTCTTCGCATGTCAGAATTTTCGTAGCTCAGGTGCGTAATGGCAGGAAATATTTTAGTACGTAAGTCTAGGGTAAGCGCGCTCCGTGTCAGGGGGTGAATTTCTACTTTTGAAGTCACGAATGTACGCAATTATTACAAAGGTCCGATTCACCGCTGAAGCTGAAAATGAAATGTGTTGCGGAATGACAGACGTTCGTCTATCGTCGTTCCGCTTTCCTGCCCTGGGAAAATTTCAATTGGATTGAGCAACGTCTCGATTAATTTCCTAATCGGTATCAGGTAAAGGTGTATACATTTAGTTCCGGGTAACGTTTCGCTTTCGTTTCTACCGTTGTTCCGCGCAGATCCGCTGTACGAAACGTCTGGGAGTGAAACACTTCAGAAAATAAAAAACAGACAGTTCCTTTGTCCAGTCCTGTACAGAACTATAGCGATTCATTTACCAGCTTTCTGGTCTCTACCCTTCTGATTCCAGTTTAGATAACTACAAGAATAGATGTAAAGTCAAACTCGGCGCCAGGCGAGGCAAAATCTGGGACTTGCAACGGTGGCGTGTATCGAGGCACAAAAGGAAAAAAGTGAGCCGAAGCGCCGGCACGAGCTTCGTGGATTTCTATTGCAAGTTGAAGTTGATACGATTGGGTAAGCTTGCGGCACCCCGGAGCTTTCTCTGGAATCTAGAAAAAAACGGCCCAACAGGTTTCACGTCAATCAAGTTCCAGGTGACTGGGATTAACGTCGTTTAGAACGGTGAAGTCGTAAATACGGCCTGTTTCGAACGAAGGTGAAGCAATCGTTGGCGTTGTTAGGTTTAGTCGGTCATCGAAGGGTGTGTCGTTTACACCGTTCCCAATCTGGCTCCCTCTAACCCAATCCTAATTTGATCGCCCACGTGCCGACCGAATATCTTGACAAATTGAACAGGTGCTGCATGAGGAATTAAACTTGCCCGAATTCAAATCGAAGTTCACGTTTCTCCGTTATCGCTGCGCTGCGTGCAGAAGAACGAAATTTGCACTGTAAACACAACGAAATTGGTTCTGACCAGTTGACGGACGACGCGAAACCCGAATTTGTACATCCGGTTGCCTTGAACTGGTCGGAATCAATCTCGTTGCGAGTACGTGTATGCAAAAAATGTTTCTGGAGGAGAAAAAAAATTTTTGTTCAACTGGCTGAATGTCCGTCTTTCCGACCTTCGTCACCTTCCACCAATACTGCGTTATATAACTTCATACTCGGTGTGACAACAAAGATGAGAATTGACGAAGAAGCAGCAAGACAGGAGTGCAAAGAAACACGTGTAACAATAGGGTGGTTCTTATTCAAGGTGTTGACGAATTTTTGCCACCCCATCCCCTAAACCGACTTCAAATAATTCAGAAACAGTTATCCAATTTTTCAGATTTTTATCTCAACTCCAAGATACTCCGTATTGTGATCGAAGTTTCTTACGGAAATAACACGGTGAAAACTTTTTTTCTCAGTATATATTTTATTCTAAAAGTGATAAAGCTCCAAAAACCTGTAACTGCGAGGTTTTAGTGGGCATTATTGCTACTGTCTGAAAAAAACTAGACATCGTCATACCAGGCAGTTTAGACGAATTGCACTAAATAAAAGGAAAGGTCAGATTTTGAGGGCGTTCAATTCGTCGAGATTGCCTGGTTGCATGATAATGTGAATTTGTTTTCAGATAGTGGAATTTAAGCCTACCAAAACCTCCCAGTTAAAGATTTTTTGAAACATCATTACACTTACAATAAAATATGTACTGACGACGAGAAAAAAAGTTTACCCCATGTTATTTCCGTAAGAAACTGCGATCACAAAGCGGACTACCTTAGAGTTGAGGTATGAATGTGAAAAAAATCAGGCGATTGGTTTTCAATTATTTGAAGTTGATTTGGGGGGTGGGGCGGAAAAAATTCGTCGACATCCTAAGTAAGGACGATCCTAGTGTAATGTAAGCAGGTACGCAGATACGAAGGCAGCTCGTACGCAAGCGTAACAGGGTGCACGCAAAGACACTCCGGCCTCGGGGCGTGCGTAAAGGCCTGCCTGTATGGCTGAGCCGTGGGACCGAAGGAGGTAGAGATACCTACGGGGTGTAACTATCTATAGGTAGAGAATTTGTGCGAGCGGCTGCACGAGGTTCGTTATGAATGGACCACGTCAGTTGACGTTAATCTGGCACTTCATCTCTGTCGCCTCCCTCCACCTCCCTCGCTGTCGTCCACGCGCTCGGCCTCCCTCCCTCCCGCCCTCCCGCCCCCGCCCCGCGCCCTTCGCAACCCCCGACGAACGACTCACCCCTAACCAATTGTTTTATCGAAAAAAATAAACCACCTGCCCGAAAACTGGACAGAAATTTTTTGTTTTCGAGGGATTTCGACCACCGCGCGTTTGGGGCTGGATCCATTTTACCCGATGCTAGGATCAAACCCGGCGGCTATTTTTCCATGGTTCTGTACAACACGCAACGTCGCATTGTAGGCCACATATAGGCAACACATGTATAATACCCTGCATAAACATATCGTAGCGCACAATGCGGAGTCCGCGTGGCCTGCAGAGTGTACGAAGTTCGTACCAGTCATGCTGCGACTCGTAATTGCGTTACATGCATGTAGGTCACGCGCGAACAGGTTGAATATATGACACTTACGGTGGGGGATATGTTGAGCCAAATTACCGAATTCAAAGTATAAAGGTTCGGTATAAATTCACGATAACTGTGTTACAACGACCATGTCATTTGGTAATAGAGCCTGTACCTACTATACCATAGGTATATGGAAACGTAGCTATATTTTAGCGATGCAACTTATGTAAATTTCTAAGTATCCGCAAATGCGAACGCGGATGCCAATATTTGTCATCGATATTCGCGAATGGGAATATATATTTTTAAATCTGGCGCCACTTCTCTGTTGCTGAAGGTCGACAATTGATTGGCTGACAGGTACACCGTGCAAGTCTCTCGCACGCATTAGAGCCGTTTGCATCTTATTCCGGAAATTACCGAGCTGATCCCGACCCGGACGATTGTTTGTTTGATTATTCAACGACAAATTGATAACCGAAACAAATCAATTTTCAGGCTAGAGTGTGATTCGAACGTGCGGACAAACTTTTGTAATAAAAGTTCATTATCAAACGCACGTTTTTTCTCTTATTTGTTATTATTTTTACAATTTTCGTAAGAAAAATATGAACCACTCGTGACAGCCGCATTCGCAAAATATTCGCACGATTTTCGCGAATGCGGGTGCGAATGCGAATGTACAAGAAATATGCAAGTATTCGCGAATGCGAATATTCATCACATCACTATTACCAAGGGTCTTCGAACATCGTTTGGAAGTTACTCACAATCAGTGAGTGAAAAATTCGACTATCCGAAAGTCGATATTGAAGGAAGGCATTGCAAGAAATCGCATTCTTCTTTATCGTGAATCCAAAAATCCTAGCTCGAAAAGTGTGGAGCTTTGAGGATTTGCTTCGTCGAAACTTCGACCCGGGTTAAAGCACGAAACCGCGTCTTGGAGTCAAGTGGGCATTCAAACCAGGCTTACACAGAGCTTGCGGCCAGGGTCACACTGTTACAGAGCTTAGTCACTTCTCCGTTGTCTCTTTTTTTTTAACCGATTTGCGATATGAAACGACTCGCCCCTGCCGATGGTGTTTCCAGTACGGTGCCTCTAGTTTATCAATTACAGAAATATACAGTACCGGGGGTTTTTCACAGATCCAGCGTAAATGTCCATATCCACTTGGATTTATTTCTTACGTATTCTTATAAAAAATGTTCACTGATAAAAATATGGAAAACAGGAAAGAGAGCAAGAAGATGAAGGAGTGGGAAACGAGGATAAACAAGAACCACCGGAAGATGAGCGAAATCAACTTTTGCATATTTTCTTTCGGGCGTATTCTTCGATCGTGATCATTGAAGCAAGCATGAAAGAAGGATGAAAGCAAAATGAATTCCATCCAACATTTTTATCCACGTATAAGATATGAAAAAATTTGTATTTTTCTCACTCCAACGGGTAACGGTATTTTTCCGATTAGATTTTCATACAATCGTAAATTTGGACGACTAAGATCCTGGCTTTCGGCCTGCTTATCATAGATAGGATATTTAATTTATTCCACGAACGATTAACATCTCGTTGCAGGAGCTGCGCCGAATTATGCCTACACTCGGCGGTAGCGAATCGATATCAACTCGAACCGTCCTGCGCCTACAACCGTCTATACCGCCTACCTATACCTACGTACTATGCAATGGTGTACAGGCCGTATACGAGCCGGTTGTGCGAGACACGCACAGGTACTTCTGCGGTGTACGTAGTACAGAAGAATATGCCACGATTATCGATCAAAATTTCGTTGTCTTATTTTAGTAACAAATAGTGTTACACTACGGATCAAGTGAAATTCTTGGAAGCACCGTTCCTTCCGTAGGAATTCAAACGGTGAAAGACACGATTGAACTTTCGATTTTTGTTGCAAGCATCATCGCAAGGCGCCGCACAAGTACTCGTGACGATGTTTTGAAACTGACGAATACCGCGAGGAGTCTTTGTTTTAAACTTTGGAATACATTCGGCATACGGGCAGCGCGTATAAGTTAAACAAACGGCGAATAAATTTCCATGCGAATGTCACGCTATTGAGTATTGATTCAATTTAATTTTTGCCCACCAGCCGGGAAACGGTTTGCGTCTTGAACGCGGGAGACGGAAAATACCTTGTATTATTCACTATGGAAAAACGTGAACCACACCGAGATCGGACCAAGTTCCCCGTGAGAAGCCTTCGAACGCGCTCCCTCCAAGACGTCCCGTCGTCGCATGTACTTGGCGTACAATGCCCGAAGACAAACGCGCGTCACGTGACACGTTCACTTCTCCGAGTACAGGAGATGATTGGGGTGCGAGGAAGCATTCGGGCGGACGCATATCTCACTTTCGGATAGTTAACGGAGCCTCCGGGGACAGCCCCGTTGGAAGAAGCTGACCGGTAACGTCCGCGGGGTCAACGTCGAGGGCGTCCGTCGGTGTTCCTGGCCATTATGGTTCCTACCTGGTACCCGTGCCCGTGCCGGCCCACCCAGGGAAGCTTTCATCCTAGGACAAGCTCTTTCCGCGCCCGAGTTTAATATCGCAGTATTCCCTTTATTTCGAGGAGGGTGCAGAGCGTCGGATCCCCTTTAATCCAAATAAACCATACGTACGACCGGCCGAGTAAGAAATGACCCGGTGCCTATCTTCGTCGCTGATGCACGACCGCGGCGCGTTCCGCACCGACCCGAAACTGGCGGCGCGGCAAGGTGGGCGGGAGCGGCGACGCGGAGCGTTTAAAACCGCGCGGAAACGCCGCAACGCGAAGGGGATTGAAGGGAACGTTCGCACCCCGATCGGACGAAACTTTCCAAGCGGAGGATGTTTGTCCTGCGAGTGGCGGAAGTTATGTCACAGCGAGGATGGTTCGAGCGGCGATAACTCCCTTCTCGATTCCTTGAAATAGATAAATTTTCTCTGAGAAGATCGCGACGCCGCCGGGCCAGCCGCCCTACGTGAAACGGCCTCCGATAAGGCCCCGCCCAAAATTGTGAAAAATTTTTCGGCAAAGATGGTTGGGCAGAAGCTCTGACGCCCCGCGGTTGTCGAGGGTTGGCGAGGCTTGGCGAGGGTTTCTGCCGGCAGGGGGCGGCGCAGGATGGCTGGAGACGCGGGGGCGCCCAGCCCAGGACGTCCTGTGACGCATTCAATTGAAAATCTCAAGGCACCCTCCTGTACCGCGCCTCGGGATAACGTATACCCCGTTCGCGATTACTGTCGACCGCTTCCACCCTGCAGTCGTACCTTGGGTATGAGAGGTACGTGCACCTGCCGCCCGTTACGAGTGATACGCGAGAAGGAGGGAAAACTCGATGCACGGAAACTACGCGCGATGTTAGAAAAATTTAACCAAACGTAATGTCCCGACACGTCGACGCAATATTTGGTTATTTATTTTTTTTTTGTTACTTTCTGTTGGCGAATGTGACAATAATTTTTGTAATTTTAATGCCTAAATTGTCACATCGACATTTAATTTGTAATTTGTACTTTTTCTTGGAGTGAGTAATACATTATAAAATGGCTCAGTCGGACCAAAAATATTAGTGAGCCCGCTGGAACATTTTTTTTACTAACCGTGCACCAGAGTTCTACCTGGTCAGTTTTCTCCGCTATTATTCTTGGACGACGGGAGTTTTCTGTGCCGAGTTAAATTTTCATCTTTGATAATACAGCTTTGCCAGAAAATTTAAGAAACAAAGTGTCGATTAACCGATATTACTGAATCAGCAATAAGCTATTACGCGTGACGTAACCTCTACGAAAGTTTTTGCCCGTATTTTTTTTTTCAACAGCTGTCGAAAACGAAAGAGTAATTTTAATTGGAAAAAACTATGGTCTGCGAAGGAATGCGAAGAATTTGAATCGTTGCGAAGCACACGTTCGGCCCAAGACTAACCGTAATTTTGCATTTTCAATTTCAACGAGCTTTGAGACACGGTTCCAAAGTTCGTAGAATATGGATTACTGATCTAGAGTATATTAGAAGAATAGGAAAAATTTGACGATTGTAAGCGCTTTCTACATTTGATACAAGGTTTGAAGGCTAGCAAAAAAATTATCGTACATGAATTATCAACTAATTTCAAAACATTGTGATTCTAATCCGTTTTGCTTCAGAATAGAAATGCGGAAGTTGGAAATATCCAAGAGCCAGAACAATCCTTGAATTTTCTCGTCGGAAAAACGTCCAGACGTAACGTCGGTCTGCGTTGATAGTGAATTTCACTTTTTGAAGATTATCTGTAATTCTGGCGGAGCAAGGTAGCGTCAGGAACGGTCCGACCAAGGCGGGATATTTTTCTTGGGCAACTATTCATAGCGGAGGAAGCATGCTGATGACTCTGCATACACGTATAGCGTAGAGGAAAACTTTGCAGAAACTTTACAGACAATCCTCATCAGGAGATGTTGGGAAAATCTTTCTCATTCTGTGCCACGCTTTCCGCGTCTTCTTCCCTTCGTCCTTCCTTTTCCTCCCATCCGCGTAGGTATACCTGCCCCGGTAAAAATGATTTCCACGATTTTCCAAGAATTTTCAAGGAAATTGGAACACATCGTACAATTTTGTGCTGTAAATATGCCCAGTTTCTCATCAAAATTTGTAGATTTTCATTAAAATTTCTATTTTTTCAGTTAAAAAATTCTACAAGCTACTACAATATTCAACGAAAATTTACAGTTCGTTACAAAAAATTGTGCATATTTATAATTTTGTAAGAAATAATACGAAATGTCCCAATTTCTGTCAAAATTCGCAGTAGTAGAAATTTTCACCAGGGTGGCCAAATCTGTAGCGTCATATCGTATACCTACATCACCACCTTCCTCTCCCTCGTGCAAACAAGCAAATATCGTAACCGGACATTCGCCATATTCCCAGGCCACCTTGGAAAGTTTTTTCTGTAATATCGTACGTATGAGGTACGCATACGCTTCTCGGCGGGATTTCCTGCGTTCGCAACGTTGTAAAGTTTCTACTTTAAAACGCGAGTAAAAGATTTTTGATACATTCATTATACGCAATAGTCGGTAACTCGTTTACCATAATTATAACGCGTGGCTGAGAAGAACGGTCGGACCGAAAGGAGGATGAAAGGGTGCCGTGGGGGATTCGGAGAGGTGGAGGGGGCGAGGAACCGAAAACGAAAGCAGCTTACGGGCTTAAGGATCCTTAAGGAGGACAGGACACAGCCGTCTACGGTTACATAGGGCATCCTCGCCGTCCTCGTCGTATCCGCGGGGTGAAGCTTCTCTCTTGCTCCTTCATTTATAACGATGCCTCGGGTAACTCGATCGCATTGTGTTGATAAGGGAGAGCGAGCTGGCAGTCCTTCGGAGCTGCGCGATATACCTACACGCCTCTCTTTCCTTATATATTTGTTCAAAACGTAGGTATAACTCTCGCCTATTTTCACCGTTTCTCATTCTAAGCAACATCCTAGAGAATGGGGACAAAAGGACGAGAACCAGAGGGACGAAATATCTCGAACAATGTTTGCGACGCCTCGGCACACCCGTAATGACCGAACGTGTCTCAGTTTTGCGAATCGTCAGACTGGTGATCCTTACATTCGCAGTGATTCGCCGCGCGAGCACGAAGGCGTTGAATTTGGGTCAGCGCAGGTAGAGGTGAATGAAAAAATGGCCAGTCGATACAGGTATTTCGAAATAAATTGCGAAGGGTGAGCAATTTTATTTCAATCGCCGAGCGTCGGGACATCCCGCTGGCCCAGCACGCGTCCTCTGCCTCCCTGACCGTCCATATCCCGGCCCGTTGCTTTTGCCTGCTGGGAATTCAACGGGATCCACCGGAGTCCCTCTCTCTCTCTCTCTCTCGCCACGGGACGCTGCCCCGTGCTACAGGGCGAATTTCAAACAATTTTCCCTCTAGTACCTATGAAACTGAAATAAATAGATTTTTATCTTATTTCGGGAGAATGTCGAAGTGTAGACAGTAGGTATTGTACTTTTTGAGGGTGAAACGGCAGGTATTGTACAGAGCTGCATTTCTGTGTCTGACTAGAATTCAGATATACAACTGTGGCAATCGATGATCGAATAGAATTTCTCAAATTCTCGGTAAGCTTGTATTCGACGATCTATAAATATCGATCCGAAAATTTGAACGGGGAGGGAAAATCGGCTTTGCCTCGGCACGCGTCGGTCGGGCAACAACGATATCATGTGGAAAAACAAAAATATTACAATTCTGTGCAATTGCAAGGCGAATTAATCGCTAACGGGTACGCGGCGTGAAACCCGCACCGAGTCCGTCCCGCGTGCAACACTTTGACTCACGCAACCCCTGCGAGGGAATCCCCCGCCCCCTGTTCCTGCCGCAACCCCCAGGAACTCCGAGGAGGGTGAAATAGCACGCCATTCAACCGGGATGGCTTGACGGCACGGAGCCTAGCCCCGGACGTATGTACGCGTATGTATACATACCTGTGCCTATGTACCCTGCTCTATACGTGTATGTATACATACGTAGGCCGTCCGCGCGGAAGCTCTCGCTCGGCGTTACACATAGATCTACGAGATCTGGATCTACGTGTTACATCTATACATGCGAGGGATGGATCTAGGTGTGCGCGCGTGGATCCCTGGGAGTAAAATGCGTAGGTATGCGTATACGGTGTGTGTTATTGTTGTGTGCAAGCATTGGCGAGGATTTACGAAGGTAGGCATAAGGGTGTGCGCGCGAGGCGACGCGACGCGGAGGTGCCGTGGGAACTCCTGACGCAGCGCGTCTGACGGTGGCACCTGACGTGACGTGACGTCCGTCGAGCTAAACGACGAGATGTATTTATTACGAAAGTTTAGTCGCTAGTTTAGCGCATAATCGTAAGCGAGGTGAGCGAGAGTTATCTGGCGCAAGATACGCGACTTTGTCGTGACCGGCTCAGCATCAATTCCGAATCATCGGGGAGAATACGATGCGAAGAAAAGCGTATCACCTGGGAGGATAATCGCGAGGCCGACGCTAGCAGCCAGAATTAGCAGCCAAACGTTCTAATCTTCGTTCGAAGAAGGTGGTGAAGTCCGGAAACAAAAATTTTATTAGGTAAATGCGTTGGATCCCCGATACTTTTATACAATTACGAGGATAAGACTGAAATGCCTTTTTTTATTTTCAAAAAGCTTAATACGTTTGGCTGCTAACTTTCACCGCCAGCTGCAGCTTTGTAGAATAACTGATATCCACGTCTGCGCGGGACAATTGTGCAGGTTGAAAAGTGCCAAAAATGCGAGTATCTTATGCTCGACACATTCAAATTGTACGATGGAACCCGATTCGTACGGGAATTGTAACTTTTCTCGATGCAGGAGAATCTAAAAGACACTTGGCTATTCGCTTCTTGCTCGAGGAACAAAAATCGAGCGATTTTATTTCGGTAAGTGAAATGAAATTCGAAAGGACCAGGAACAGGCGACGATGAAGGAAATGGAAGAAGAGCGAGGAGAAAAGACAAAAGGAAGGAATAGAAAGGTAAGAAAGTGGAGTTCGGAGGCAGCTACTTACCCCGTTCAATCGACCTCGAAATGGGATATTCCTGTTTCGAGGGGCGTGCCCCAGGATTCTCGGCACGGTACCACTAGTACCTCGTGTGTACGTAACACACGACAGCGTCGCGTGTTTCCAAGCTTCACGTTCTCTCTAACCTACGGCGGTACGGCGCCGTGCCGAGAGTACCGATGACTACCTACGTGCAGTAACGTCTAACTACACGGCTGCACGTAGACATCCTGGTGCATGATGCGTGTCTGTCGAGTGATTGTGACCTAGTGGGTTATGTGCGTCAATTGACGTTACGCACGGGGGTACCTGCTTGGACGGTCTAAAATCGTAACTATTTTTAGGAGTTTTTTTTTTTTTTTTTTTTTAATTAAGAACACTTTTTCGGGTCAGAGGTCGTAGCCCAAGTATTGGAAAAATAATTTTTTGTTCAAACGTATACCATTATGAACAAAAAATGTCACTCTTCGAAAAAATTCCGTAAAAAAATCTCGGGATTAAAATTGGAAAATTTAGCCATGAGCTCGAATCGATAAGCCGCAAGTTTTAAGAATTGTGTCAAAATTTCAAGTCAGTTTGACTCTTAAAAGTTTCTTTATGGAACTTCCTACACTGCATCGGAAGTTTTACTCGGATACGGAACTGTGAATTCACCATACATTCACTGTTTATCCAATTTACAATTACAATAAATTTACTACACAATTTAGTGAATTCAAATTACTTTTTTTGGTTTTTCCCAATCTGATTTAGTAAATTGACAACTCTTTATTACAGTAAGTGTATTGCAGTAATGTTAGCACTTTAACATCGTAAGCAACTGACGATAAAAATCATTCCTCAATAGAACGATTCCGTTTTCGTTACGTTTCGAGTCGTTTTACTTCAAAGACCATCATTCCAAGGTAGCGACGGACTTGTCATTCGTTATTCAACTCTACGATCATCGATTACAAATCGAATTTGGTCAAAGTTTTTTTGCAAACATTTCAGGTGACAAGAAAATACAAGCCAGAAAACACAATTTTTTGAGAAAAAGACATCGAACTGGATTGGCTGTAGAAGCAATTTCTATATGAGACGCGTGAGACGGATTCTGGGGTTATCCAGTTTTTCTGGCCCGCCTCAAGGGCGATAGACGAGAAGCTGGCGGCCGGAGAGGAGGCTTAGCGACTTCTATGTACCCGAAGACATCTGCACGCGGTTTTTACCACCTGTTAACACATTTCGTCCCGTTCCGGGGCTGACGGTCGTTGTCCCTCTCCCCGCAGTCTCGACGCTTCTCGTTCCAGCCCTCCGCTCTCTCCGCGCCGATCGATCCCTGGCTCTACTCTTTTTTTCATACCCCTAGAAAACAATCAGAAGATTTACTTGGGTAAGAATTTTTTTGCAAAATTAAAGTTTCGCACGAATCCACCTTCGGGATACATGCTATTCTTCTTAATAATCTTAATCATGGGGGAAGTGATGTGTAATAACAGGATCGAGGAAAGAAGCGAAAAATAAAAAACAAACGATAAAACTAAAACAAACCGATATTTGAATGAATAATATAGCAAAACGGTTGCCTTTTGCACGAAAATCCGCGCATTTAGTCCGACCGACACGGGCAGACGGGATTTTACAAACCCGGGTAGATACGGTGGGTATGTATTTTAGTATAATTTCCGAAGATGCGGTTAAAATTTTTAGGCAGAAGGTGCATTTTAATTTCGAAACCGGTGATTAGTCCTCCCGGGGTCCGCGGCTCCGAACGATTACCGGCACGATTCCTCTCGCCAGGTTACCTAGTTTGAGATGAGTAAATAACAGGGGGATGATTGGATGCGTACACGTAGAATACTTAATAGCACAACTTGTAAGGCCGAAAGCTTGTTTTTTGAACATGCTCATCACGCCAATTATAGACATGTCTTACGTACACCTTGCTCACAATGTATGCACGCCGTGATATAATACAGCAGAACCTGCGGCCTGGGAGTCGGTGGAAAACGGCTTTCACGCCATGCGATTCCCAATCTGAATGGTAAATTTATTGAATAAAAAAAAAATAAAAATCCACGAAGAGCCAGCTGCATGTTTTCCCACTATCCGCACGTTATTTTTCCAATTCAAGTTCAAGCTCACCCTGGCAGAAGTCGGAAGAAAAAACACGTTCACCGACGCGAATACACGGTTGTCTGTTTGAGCAATCGTTGTATATTAATTAGACACACGATATACGCGTTCTAATTTTTTGGCCAACACAGCGAATCGGTGCGGGGTGGATATCTGGGGATGGGAATCCGACCGGTGAAAATTAACATTTCGAATGGTCGCGGAGGTACTGCACGGCGCTTGCAGTGCCCACCTGTGCCCGAAAACCGATTTCCAAACATAATCTACGAGGGTTGGAACGGGTGGATCGAGCAGCCCCAAAAGGGGCCGGGGTGCACTCGACAATGGTCGACCTCCTCCTCCTCCTCCTCCTCCTCCGCCCCCCACCTTCCCCAGGCCGGCCTACACAGAATGCGTTCTGTGGATTCAACGATCCGCGATCCATTTGGGCGTGGGAGGCGGTGGCGGAGGGGTGGAGGGGCGGGGGGAGGGAAGCGTTTTGCACGCGAGAGAACGTTTCGGCGTGTCGGCTGGCCCACTGCGCCCCTATTTCCTCCCAAACGCCCCACGCCCTTGTCCTCCGGCCCCGCGACTGGCGCAACCAACAGGTCGATAGTTTGCCTCGCGATATATCGATGCCTGGTCTACGTACATGGATAGGTACTCAATAGATACACGTACACCGTGTCAGGGTACGAAACCCCCCTGCAGCCAGATTCTAGGTGCCTGCACACGTACGACCGCGTATGTCTGGTACAGGGAATTGCACTAGGCTTCCGTCTGTATTTATGTACAACTTTCCAAATGTAACAACACGCGTACACTCACTTCCGGTACGGTATACACACAGGCTGTGAAAAACAATTTTATCTACACTTGAGCACATGGCGGACGAAAAATTCTCGTACTAAATGGCCCAAGTTCGCGGAGGAAACTCTGGCTCTACCAGGTACTGTTACCGACTATTGGCTCAGATGTTGCAACGTAGGCGTGAATACTTTTTAAATACGCCTCCCGAGCTGATTGATTGTTTTCCAAATGATTTTAGGGCTTCTATAACATGAATTGAAGTGACGTCTCGTGGCTGTAACGACAGCGATGCCGTTCTGGCTTTTATTATTTTACGTCGGTTTTGTCCTCTGATCGTATGCGGAGTGTCAAGTGCCTCAGGTCGTGAATCATATCTTGTATATACTCAGGAGGGAAAAGTTTTCCGATGCTGCCTCGTAGGAGCGCCGGAACGCGGAGCGAGGAACCGCGACGCGATGCGACGCCTTGCCCGTTCCTGGGGGAACGATTCGAAACAAAACTGGCAAAGTTCCCGATAAAGCTCACTTTTGGGACCAGCTATTTCTTACGAGTGGGACAAAGTTTTACCGTTCTCGACGACCATCGCGTAGGTATCCGACACCGCGGCGGATGATCATTCGCGAAGAGAATGGGGGAGCTCGGTAAAACGATCAAAATTGAATTGCCCCGTGGCGATACGTCGGTGGGTACGTGATTTTTACCCTCCCGTCTTTGCGGAGCTTCTAAAATTCCTCGTCCGATCGGGCATTCAAACGATCGAACGCGATAATTACGTCTTGTGAGATTTTCCTTAAATTCCGATAATGTGTCAAGAACATCGGTGCCTTGTGGGTGTGCGGATAAACGCGAGCCGGACGCCTAGGCGAGTGTGCGTAGACGTCTATCCTCAGAGACGTATCTCGCAAGAGCAGGCGGTGCCGAGGAGAGAGAGAGAGAGAGAGAGCCAGCCGGCGGTCCGTCCGTCCGTCCTTACTCCCATTCGCCTGTCTGCTCCGGCTGTATCTCCTCCGACCATTTCTGGTCTTACAATGCCCCGGGATCTGACCCAGCCTCCTCTTGTCATGTCTATGCCAGTGGTAATCAATGCAGTATTCTCTCCTCTACTATTTCGTCTCGTCTCAGCCGACGCTCGCGTTATACCTACAACGTGCGGAATTTCTTCCCGCACCAACTTCTGGCATCGTGTCGTTTTTGGAAATTACACCGGTCAACGCGAACTTTGAGACTGGGTTTTAGATGTCAAGTTTTTAATTCTTCCGCGTAACTAACAAATGAAAAAATAGTTTTGTCAGGTAAAGTTTGCTTTTGTGTAAACCAAAACGATGTTTCGGATTTTAAGAAAAATTGCCGACTTTCTCAATCTTCTATTGTAAATAACAATTAAACAAACTTCAGTTTTGCACTTAAATCAATTTTATTCAAAAATCATAATTAATCATAAACTACAGATGTAAAATAATTTATGAACAAAGTTGAAAAATCAATGTTTTTTGTACTTCCACCGCTTTCGTATGGATTTTCTTGTATCAAAGGCCAAACGTAATGTGTGATAATGCTCTGAATATGCTGCTTCTGATAACGTTGATAACGATAAAGTCTATCGCATCTTGGTGACAACGATTTTCATTTTCTTCTCAATAGGCACCTATATTAGCTGTCAACGAAAAACTTCTTTGAACAGTTCCTTTTTTTCCTTCTCTTATCCGCAATCCATTATACCAGTGTACTCCGAGCAGATGAACCCGAGCGTCTGCCTTTTTTTGCGCGGCGGAGACGTGTCTTTATTTTTAACGCAAATTGGGCCCACCGTTAAATTTCTGCCACGCCTCCTTGTGACTGTTGATTTTCTGCAGTTACGGGTACACGTAATTTGGTCTTTCGATACATCGTCTCAAATTCAAGTCGGTATATTCTTACGCTTCGTTCATCGTCAGACCCGCGAAAATTTAATACAAACAACAGCGTTGTCCGCTCGGAATTAGAGTAACTTTAATTCAGATTCGATGTATTTGAGCTTACACTTAAAGCTGATTGGCGAGAAGTCCTGCTGTGCCGGGTGGATGATAACCCTTCCGACACCGTAAGACCCTCCGATGACTTACCTCAAGTTATATCCAGGGAGATTAAGTTCTCAAGTCTTCCCGTATACATCCCGATCCAATATCCAAAATGGAGTTCGAACAGAATGCTCGGCTGACGAATCAAAGGCCTATGGTTTTATCTCCGTTACTCCGACAGCAGACGAGAGAAAAAGTACAAGCTTTCGCTTGATTCTCAATCCAAAATATGATTATTCGCCCCGCGGAATATGCGGGGACCCAGACAGGATTTCGCCAGGAATACGAAGCCCCGCAGGAAATGAAAACTTAAAGTCAAAATTCTGGACCGACAGCCCTCCCTCTTGTTCTCGGCTCGTGGCTGGCGCTCGCCGCACGATGAGAATGGAATCCGAGCTCGTCTCCTAGGAGAGTACGGATCTTGAATCCTCCAAGGAATCCATTCTGCTCACGTCTTTTGTAAGGGCCTACCTCGTCCCGCCCTCACTTGCCGCTTTCCTGGCCTTACAGCCCCTGGGCACTCCACCAGTGGTTATCAGGAGTGCCCGTTCCGCGATTTCCCCTTCGCCGTGAGCTCGGAAGAACGAGGGGAAAGAGGCGAGCGAGGCTTCTTGGGTCTGGGAGTGGTTGGCAGTCCAGATATTCCGCTGTCACAGTGTGACGTTCTTTCTTCCTTCCTCTCCCGTTTTTTCCTTGCTTACGAGATTTCCTAATTATTTTTCGTCTCATTCCTTCCGGTTCAGAGTCTCGCCCTTGCGCCGTTTCCTTTCTCGGTCGTCCCTGCGGCGGCGCCCCGTCCCGTTTCGCACTTTGCCAGAAAGCCGTGGCGATAACAATAGCGATAACTCCAAAAGGTCCGTCAGGGTCAGCGCGGCTTTATACGCCTACCCGTATCCCCGGGATCCTGAATTTCCCCGCTAGAGAATCACGCGGATCTCGGGGGTTCCTCCTTCCTTTCTCTCGCTCTCTCTTCGCACTTTTGCTTACTCGCTTGTGATAAATAGAAACAGATTCTTTTGCCGGAACACGAATTTTCATGCATGCAAAATCACCGGGCTGTACTTCTCTTTCACCGCAATGTATAAGACGAAAGCGCTAGGAAACTTTTGCCCAAAAAAGATACCCCGGAGGAGGGGATGGAGATGGAATATTTGACCGTGGCGTACTCGTTGTTTCTTCCGCGGAGAGTAAGCTCGTGTCAGTCAATTTGGATCTAGACGTTTCCTCCTCCTCCCCGGCCCCCCTTCGATCTCCTCGTCAACGTTTCGCTTTGTGTGTATGCAGTGGGTTCCTCCTTTTTCTCCTCTTCTTTCGAATCCCTAACCAAACTTTGCCAGGTTCACGTCAATCACGACGAGATCTTTGGGTCTTGAAAATTATAGGGTGGATGCTGGGCTCCCTTTAAAATTGCACCGCGGACTTTTTCTCTAAGAAATACGTCGAGTTTGGTCGAAAATTGATCCTCTGTGTACATCTTACGGGCAGGGATGTTTTTTTTTTTTTTTGTGGTTGTTGATTTTGGTTTTTTTACTTTCTTTGTATTCTTCTTCGTCTTCTCTTTCAAAGTTTCCTTGGATCACTTCCTTTTGTTCGAGGATCAGCGCCACGGTAACGAAACGATCATCTGCGATCCGGTTTGCCGAAACGCTAGTCTTAATCCAGTCGAGATTTTCAACATCCGTCAGCACCCTTTCTTCTAACAATAAGTATCATGGACTATTCCATGTTTTATATATGTGTACCTGCGCATGGAATGAAAAAAAAACTCTAAAAATATCGACCATATGCATGAACTCTGTTACTGTAAATCAAAATTCTAAAGGTGATATCCGCAACTGTTACTCTGTACTTGTTATTACTTCCACTTACTCAGATATGTCGCAGTATCCAATTCTCGCTGGGCACAATAGTAGTTATACTGCTAAACTAAACCTAAAACTAAACCTTTGCTGTTGAAGTAAAAGTTTTTGTCTCGATGGCTGAAACTGAATTGCTGTGACTATATCAACACTAAAATTTGCTAGTACGGTGAATTATTTTTTTTTTGTTGATTTCGGAGAGAACTCTTGAGGGGGTCGCGTAGTGTTAAGGCTGTTTAAAAAAAAAACCAAAAACCTTTAAAAAAACAGCCTCTGCACTGGACGACCCTCTTAAGAATCGTACGACGAAAAGAAAGGGTATACAGAAATTGGCAACGAATATTCAGAAGAGACTCTTGCCAATACTTGGCAAAAGTTTTGCAAAATATCCTGCCACTTGCAAATGTTGAGATTACCTTGGTTCTTGCTATCTCAACATGTGATTTTGTACCGAGATTCTAGACGACAAGAACGCGATATGAAAATGACGAGAGAAAACATATCACCGAGTGGACGAAACGGAAAGCTGAGCCAGAGTCTCGTCGGTGGTGCTTTTTTGAAAAGGGAGGGGGGGGGGGGGGAGAGGGCTTGAATCAGGAAGGGTCGGGGTGAAGGAGGCAATAACGCCGGGCTGGTAGGGATCTTTTTAAAAATGGCAATAGCTCTTTTGGCAGACGTTAGCCATTCTTCGGATCGCGCAGCGCGCGGAGCCCGGGCTTAAAATATTACCCGTCTCTTTCTTTCCGCCTCCGTTTCTCCGCCCGGGAGAAGGGTTGCACCGGCTATGTATTATATTTCCCCGAATAGCCTATATATTTCTGCCTCATCCTCGTCTCCCTATCGCTCCTGCGGCCCGGCTCCCTCTCCCACAGGAGAATATATTACTCCCACCCGCTTTCCTTCGCCCTCATTCTCGTCCTTGTCCTCATCCTTCTCCGTCTCCTCCTTTCCCGAACGGACCTTCGTGGGTCGGGACGCGGCGTTGCGTTGCGTTGCGTCTTTGAAAACACACTCCTGGGACCTCGCACTGTCCCCGCTGTATCGCAAGTCGCGTTGGGGACCATCCACTCCGAAGTCATCGGCAGTTTAAGAGGGGAGTTACAGTCTGGACGGTCTAAAATCGTACCTATTGTCAAAAGGTTCTTTTTTTTTTTTTTCCCAGAAATTGAAAACACTTGGAGCAATTTGAGTTTGAGGGCTTTATTATTTATAGTTAGAAAAATAATTTAGAATTTTTCCATTGCTAAAGTAATAAAAAAATGGCGGTACATCGATTCCTCGGTTAATTTTAAACCGATCGACTTGAAATTTTGACACAATCTTTAAAACTTGTTCACCGATTTGACATCGTGACTAAATTTTTGAATTTGAATCCCAAAATTTGTATATCTTTTTAACGTTTGGACTACGAGGTCGAACCCGAAAAGGTGTTTCGAACGCAAAATTTTTTTTCAATCCGTTACGAGTTGAACCGTGCTTTAAGGAGATGAGCCACAGCGAAAGCCCTCGCGCTTAGATTCTTTCGCTACTTACATGCACCATGCCGGCATTTTGTTATCAATTTCAATGAAAAAATTCTAAAATATTCTATAAACTATAAACAACAAAGCCCTCAAACACAAATTGCTCCAAGTAATTTCATTTTACTTTCCAGATTATTTGCAGCTTACGAAAACTTCCTTCTCCTTGACGCAATGCGTTCTGGTGCTCTGAGCTTCGTAGTTGCCGTGCAAGTTGTCGACCGACAATGAGCATCTGAATAAGTAGCATAGCAGACGGGGCCGCAATCTTCGTTTTCCCTTTCTCCAATCCTCGCCGATTCGAACAGAGTTTTCCAGCAACTGTTTACGCGTGGTTGAGAGACACTGGTGCACTTTGCTCGAGCGCAACTCTGTCCTTCTCTGGCTCTCTTCCACTGGCTAATTCGGTCTCCTTCTCCATCGAGTTCTCCCCTTACCGATGCGACGGTTGGAATTCAGGTGTGACTTTCGGCATGACGGAGCTTCGGGAGTGCCGCGCGACACGATACGGTTAGAAAAATCATTTCGATACCTGATCATTCAAATACAAACGTACGCGTCGAAGTTAAAAGAGAAATCGATTGATTTTAAACCAAGTTCTTAGTTTTCATTTCAACCAGGAACAACGCGCGATGAAAATCTTCGACATACGACGGTGTTTGAAATTTGACTTCTGATTCTCAGCGTCTCCACGTGGGGTTAAGGAAACTCCGAGGGGTCGAAAATGGAGAAGAAGCAAAAAGCGAAAGGATACGAGAAAAAAGAGAGACGCGGCTGGAAATATGATTTTCACGCGGTGCGCGATACCGGCTTCGGATCCAGTCTACCTAGGACGTATCTATACGTATTTGGTGGCGGTACAACTGCGCCTTGTAAATCTATGTATGTACATACCCGCGTATGTATTGTATTATTATTACACGTATTACATAGCCGCGTTATAGGCTGGTACATAGCCGCATGCACACCTTCCTTCCATACCTACCTATCCTACGTCGCGTGGCCCGTAGATTACGCGGGGGCGCCAGCGGGGCTGGGGGTCGGATGACTGATGAGGCTCCGGGGGTCTCCTACCCTCGCCCTCGCCCTTGCCCTCACCCTCGTCCTCGTCCTCGCCCTCGCCCTCGGGCACAGCGTGCAGAGGGTTGGTTTCCCGGGACTGCGCTTTCTCCGCCGTACGTAGTGCCTTCCTGCTACGACTCTAGGGCCACGGTGTTTAAGGCACCCGCGTAGGATACACTGCGTATTTATACGGAAGATGGCTGTTTACGTTTTGCGTACCTGAGGCTTTAATTTACGAGTGAGCAAACACCCCCAAGAATCATTCTTACCAATTTCTATTGCGATATTATGATTGTACTGTAAGCTGGCTCGGAAGACGTTGTCTTGCCCTCTCCGGTGGAGGCGCGATGACGTGTTAACAATGTACGAAATAAGTTGACAATCGCAACCCGTCGGATCATAGGATAGCTATGAACCATCGTCTCGGCAATACAAATATATTGTATGAATATATTGTATGAATATGACCTCAATCGGTCTAGTTGTTCAGAAATTACACGATCACTGACAGTACGCTCCAAAGAATTATACTATGTAATAAAAATGAAGTATTATACATGTCAGACGGGGTAGGGTAAGGGTATAAAAATTTGCATTGAATGTTGTGCTTTTCCGTGCTTCCCTGATGCACTGGTGAAATGACGGAATCTTGAGAAAAAACTACTCTCGTAGTACGCGAAAACTTTTCAACGAAAATCATGCCTATTTTCAGGAGTTTTTTAAAAGAAATTGAAGACCCTTGAAGCAGTTTGAGATTGAGGACTTTACTATTTATAGTTTTAAGAACGTTGGAAAATTTTTTCATTGATATTAATAACAAAATGGCGACATTGCGCATATAAGTAGCGAATGACTCGGAATTCGAGAGCTTTGGCGGTGGCCCATCTCCTGACGTCACTATCTAACTTGTAACAAATAGATGAAAAATTTTTTGTGTTTAAAACACCTTCTCGGGTTTGAGCTCTTAGCCCAAACGTTAAAAATGATTGTTTTTTCAAATATATTATTCATTTTTCGACCAAAAAATTGTTACAGAAATTCTTATGAAAAAATATTGATTGAAATTCAAAAATCTACCCACGAACCTGATTCGATCAACTAATTTTAAAGATTGTGTCGAAATTTCAAGTCGATCCGATAAAAATTGACCGAAGAATCTGCGCCACCGGATTGAAAACGTGGTCGTTCGCTACTTATAAGCGCCATGCGGCCATTTTGTTATTAATTTCAATGAAAAACTTCTAAAAGGTTCTTGAAACTATAAACAATAAGGCCCTAAAACTCAAATTGCTCTAAGTGTTTACATTTTCTTTAAAAAAAAAAAAAAAACTCCCCCCTCCCCTTCCTCTTTAAGGCCTTTCAGTCTGACTCTGTTGTACCAGTGAGCTGTTATGCATGTATAAAGATGCGAGCCTGTCACTGAGACGTCTATAAAATATTTTTAACCCGCAATGTTCGACGGTCGTTCCAGTTGAGCGTGTTATGATCGGATAGTCGAAACGGAGAAATTCCGAGGTTCGCGGTGTCCCGAAATTGGTGAGATCTCTGTCACGCGATAGGTTATTCGGTGTTTCGTCGCCTTGTTGCTGAAAAGAAATAATTGATCGCTCTCACGAACGCCCACCATGCTCGAAGTTTGACATATTCAGGTCCGGGTGTCGGATTGATATACGCGCAATGAGGGACATGGAAAAGAAAAAATCTGAAGGAATAACGAGACTGCGAGCAGAATGATCTGAGAATTTGAAGAAGGGGGAAATTTAGTGATCAAATAACGCTGCGGTGTCACAAAATTCTATATCCCAGTTCGAAAGCAGCGATTATCTAGGGTGAAAAATTGTTTTTCTGCTTTTGTTATCCAAACCCCATTTAGGTCAGATTTGGTTTCGATAGCATTCATCGCCTCGCCTTTGAAGTGTTCGCAGTTGCGATCTGGAGAAATGTCATTAATGCGTTTAAAAACTTTTTTTCAATTATTTCGTGCCTGCAGATCCCATCGTGGCAGGATCTGAAAATACCATTCATAATCGTAAGAATACCACAAGAAAGGAATGAAATAAAAAGCAAAATACGGAAGTCACTGTTTCACAATCAATCAAGAGAGTATTCGCTATATGATAACGTGCAGTGATCAAAATGATGGGATAAATTGTTTATTTAAATGTACGCACAGTGTAGAAAATATGAAAAAATCAACCGAGTCAAAACATTCATCAGACAAACAATTACCTTCAGGTTGATTTAGTCTCTGCTTTCTTTTTTCATGCTCATACAATTTGACAGGAATATCGCACGAAAGTTTCATATTTGCAACTACTGACTCATGAAGTTTTGCGAAGGACATGACAAATTACATAAATTTACACGTTCAACTATACCTATAAGTATTTCAGTTACAATTACATGTCCGAAAGTTATACACGTATTATTCGACTCCAATGGGTAAATATGTACGCGTGAAATGTACATGATACATTAGGGAGGTCCTTATTTGGGGGTTGACGAAGTTCTGCCGCTCCACCTCCAAAATCAATTTCAAATAATTGGAAAACGGTTGCCTCATGTTTTTCGAATTTTTACCTCAACTCTGCGACAGTCCGCTTTGTGATCGAAGTTTCTTATGGGAAAAAAACGAGAAAAACTTGTTTTCTCAATATATATATAATATATATAAATAATATATATATATATATATACATATATATATATGTATCATATACGATATTTTATTGTAAGAGTAATACTGTTCCAAAAAATCCCTAACTGCGCGGTGTTATTGGGCACTAGTGCCACTATCTGAAAAAAAAATTCACATTATCGTATCAGGCGATCTTGACGAATTGAACACCCTTGAAATCTGACCTTTTTTGTTTTTTTTCGAGAAAGTGCAATTCGTCTAGATTGCCCTGTACGATGATGTGTAGTTTTTTCAGATAGTAGCATTAATGCCAACTAAAACCTCGCAGTTGCGGATTCTTTGAAGCATTACTACACTTACAATAAAACATACACCGAGATAAAAAGTTTTTCCCGTGTTATTTCCGTAAAAAACTTCGGTCGCAAAGCGGACTATTTTAGAGTTGAGGTAAGAATCTGAAAAAATTAGGCAATTGTTTTTGAATTAGTTCAAGTTGATCTGGGGGTGAGGTGGCACAAATTTGTCAACAGCCTAAATAAGGACCGGCCTAATGATACATACGTAAGATATCAAAGAATCGGTTACGTAACAAAACACATGCATCTATGACCTCTGCACCTACGGGGCGCTTAATTCTGACTCGGCCCTTTTAGGGTGTCACCCACCTGTCTGGGGTCAAGAGGCGCGTTGGGGTGGTGGTGACACGGGAGAATTTTGACGCCGGTTCAGGGCGACAACCCCGGTTCGCCCCAGCTGCTTCTCGACTTATTGAAATTTTTATTTTACTACACATGTGTACCTGCGGAAGGAAAAGCAGGAGCAACGAGAGAAGCTGGTTGGTAATCGTAATAGAAATTCGTAAAATATTCATCGATAACTAAATAATGTATTGACCGCGGAATTTTGCATTTTCAAAAACAAGCCTCTGGATTAATGTTGTTTCTCGCATACGGGTTACAACTTATTGCTTTACGTCAAATGCTGGTCCCTGACGAGAATTTGCGATTTCTACAGTTTGCCATTTTCGTGCTTTGTATATTTATAAAACCGATATTACGGCACGGTCCGTGCATGAATTTTTATTTTTTTTTTCCTTTCTTGCTGAACCGAAAACTGTAGAACTGATAATCTTGGGTCATTCGGAATTTAAATGTTTCAGATTTTCAAATTTTCTCATTTTCGCACTTTCGGATCATCGACTTGTCGGGATTATGGCTTTTCGGCATTTTGTCCTTTCGGAATTATTCCCTTTCGAAACTTTGAGCGTCGGGTTCCGGACCATTCAAAACGTTCATGTTTCGTCAAAGTTTGATTTCTTTACTTTAACTGTCGCCACCTAAGAATGCGGAATTTGGCACTTTCGGAATTTTTCAAACTTGGAATTTCAACTCCGCCCCTCATCATCACGACATGGCTCGTTACCGAAAAATAGATCAAACTCACGGTTGGATAATTCAAGCGAACAGTCCCGTACTTGGCTGCGATCTTAGTAGGTACGTGAGTATAGAATGCAACATTACACGCGTCGGAAGGAAATGGTTAGTTTTGCGTAGAAATTTATTAAAAGTGCGATATATGTATGTTACCAACGGTATTCCGTGCCAGAAACTTCAGGCACCCAACGCGGAAACAGCACTCATTGCACTCAGCGACCGGACCGTCGAACGTTTCGTCGTCTGCACAAATGTACAAACGCATTTCGAACGGATATGTCGGTCGGCTGTAGGGCGAGAGAGTTCCGCGGAAGGTGGCTGTATAATACTGTATACTCGGAGGTTTAACCAAGGTTCGAGAGCCCCTTCACCTCGCCTCACCTCACCGCTCCCTCTCCCCCTCCTCGGCCCCCTCCCCGTCCCGTCGCCCCGCATAAAATTGTATAATTTGATTTAAATTTTAAATTGCATTATCCGGGCGGGCGCCGCGCCCTTCGAGACGAAACCCCGCGACGTTACAGCCAGGGCGCACGGCGCCGAACTTTGCTCAGCGAAATTCGAATTGAATACATACAAATTCTCTCTCTCTCTCTCTCTCTCTCTCTCTCTCTCTCTTCCTCCTTCCCTCCCTCTCTCTCATCGAGTTCTGCAAAAGGACTTCCGTAGCGCACGTTTGCAAAGGTTTGCTCCGGCATTATAGACGTCTCGTACAGGTGTACGCGCATCTAGGATAATATAATCGGAATAGATAAAGGAGGGATCGTCTTTTAATAACGGTTTGTACCGGTACGTCTACCTGACATTCGGTGTTGAATTGATTCATTTTGTAAAAACTGTTATTCAAATGAGAATCGACATTTTTTTAAACAGTCGCTGAACACAATAGTTCTTAGCAGCATAATAGAACCGGATTCATGAGATCTAGATCACTTCGTAAAATTGGACAAGTGCGGATTAGGGTCATCTTTGATTAGGGCTTGAATGAAGTTTTCTAGCAGTAGACTACAAAATGATTCAAAAACAATTTCCTAATTTTGTCAGATTTTTATCTCAATTTTAACCCCTGCCCGTAAGAGTGTGAATTTTCTCACACAAAAGAGACGTGTTTCGGCTGTATTCTCAGTATGTATTTATTCTGTAAGAGTAATAATTTTGAAAAAAATCTGCAAATGATGAATTTTAGTGGGCATTGGTGCTCCTGTCCGTTAATAAAAAAAAAAAAAAAACACACACATCATCATACTAGGCAATCTAGATGAATTGTACACCCTCAAAACCTGATAATTTTCATATTTAGTTACTACATTTCGTTGAATCGAAAAAAAATTTAGATGATGTGAATTTTTTTTGTCAAACAGTAGCACCAACGGCCAATAAAATCATTACTCTCACAGAAAAAAAATATATAATACTGGCAACATAGCCGAAAAACATGCGTATTTTAAATCAAGAAATTCTCCCTTTTTTTGGAAGGCGTCAGAGTTGAGATAAAAACCTATGATAAGATTAGGGAAATGTTGTTGAATTATATCGAACCGATTTACGGGGGCGCAGTTAAAAAATTCGTCCCGTACCTTATCCAAGGACCACCGGGGTGCGTATGCATCATGTTACACAGCGTAAAAATTATGTCCCGAAGAAAGAGAATTCGTAAATCAAAGAAACACGTTCCTTTTTTGACTTCGGTATTTGCTTGCAGATTGAACGCGTGGCCTGCAGCCGTGGGTACGGTTCGTCTCTGCCGCGAAGCCAAAGGTAAGCCACCGTCCATTTTGCACCGTCGTGTTTTTTCAGCTGCCGTGTAGTAGGTTGCGTTATACCGTCCTTACTCCTCAGCCGACAATCATCTCTTACAATTAGCGCTGCGGCAAGAGCGAGATGATAATGTTTGCGTTGAAGGGGCCGCGGCGTTAGGCCTGAGAATTGTTGTATACGCGTGTATTCGATATGATTATTGTCATCATTGCCAACTGTCGTTGGGACGGTTGTTATTACTGTAATGAAGCTGAACGAAATGCGGCTGCACGCGACAGGCAAAGACGAGTCCGGGTGACTCGCCGTGTCTACTCGGCAACGCCGGCAGAACAATTGTTCAGTCGAATGAAACTCCCTAATTGTCAGATATAGACGCGGAGAGCGAATGTTGAACTTGCACGTCCCCGAGACTCTGTCTGGTTATTTGGATATCCTCTGCCCGTGCCGCGGAATTCCGAATTTTACCCTTCGATCGTTCAGTTTGGTAGAAATTTTGACAAATATCTTGGTTAGGATTGCTACAAATTTCACTTTGCGTCTCTTTCCTGTGCTTGCGTTTCGTTTCACAGATACGAACGTTGCGATATTACGTATTTGAATGTTGGAAAAATATTTTCACCCTTAATCAGAAGCCTCGTTTGCCGTTTATTGAAAAAAAAAAAGAAACTGAAACGAAGGTAATTTCATTTAGCCAAGAAGGTTACACTGTGGAAAAAAAAGGAAGAAAAATGGTGTTCGATTGAACACCGCTCAAATTCTGTTGTGGTCGAGTCTCTTTGGTGTGAAATTTCACGTCGTTTTGCGTTAATTGGGAGCGAATAACACCGTGACAGGTTCAATTATCATGGAACAACGTAAATTTTGAAAGCAGGATGATTCGATGCTCAGTCCCGAATTCAAGGGGTTATATCAAAGTCAACGTGACATTTTTTGCGGTCAAAAGTCATCTTGAATACCGACGTGCTCGATTCAAGCCTCCAGCTCTCGGGCCGTGCCGAAAAGACTGATGTTTTTCTCTCTTAACGGCCAAGGGTTCGTGCCAATTTCTGAAGTCGTCATCCTTTAACACAATCGCGGTAGGAGTAGGCAACTTGCATGCAGCCATGTTGCGCGCACACACAGACGTGTACCTGATACGTGTATCGACTTGAACCAGCAGCACTCCGTCACATCTCCGTCATTCGCGCGATACGTGCAGCGATAATAAGTACGTACGTATCGATCGCTGACCCAAGCGTCTTTGAAGTAAACACCTAGACGTACATAGGTGTAGATAGAGTCTGCATGAAAAACCGTCTAGACTCGAGGCTTGAAGTCGCGTCAAGTAATCCGGGAGTCCAGCTCCGTTCCGTCAAAATAATGAAGAATTTTTCAACATGCCACGATTATAGGTATACGCTGCATGTTCCCCGTAATATAATTTGCACCAGCTAGCTCCAGAGACTTTTTATATCAGTGCGGCACATCTGAATTTGAATCGATATCGTAAATCGATCGTCAAAATTCGTCATGTGTCTCAAAATCAGATAAAAACAAACCGCTATTCGTCTGTGTGGATAATTGACAGAGAGGAGACAAATTTCTTCGGTATGAAATCAATATCGCATCGTAACACGTACGATATCGTCGAATGAAGACCATTGCACGTTGAATCCGAGTACAGAATTTGGTCGGTGCTTCATCCTTCCGATGCCAGACGTCAGGTATCACACTGGAAATGAGTCTTATCAGTCTTATCGTGGCCCCTGCGTACTGAACATGTACCGTCAAAACTGTTGTGAAAATAAGCGTGAGTGTTCGTTGTATACGTTTGATTGTTCAATGGTAAGCATACCGGTCGTTTCGCGACACGAGCAAACGTTGGTACACGTCTTGGCAGACGAGGTAGCCGAACCGTTCGACGCGTTGAATTTCGTAAAATGTTGTGCGTAGGTACGTACGTACACACCTACTCATCTTCTTTCGCTTGGTACCTTCTCCTTCACTTTGGGCTGGGTAAAGTGCGGGCGGAAAGCGAGAGAGCTTCTCCGCGAGTTTTGTCCCACAGCGGCGTCGCGTCGCCTCGGTGGCTCTGGTTCACTCTGGTTCACTCTGGTTCACTCTGGTTCTCCGGTTTCCTACCCACGTTGGGGCCCGCAGAAAGTCTCGCAAGTTACAGCCCCGTAACGTTACAACTCCCTGGCGTGCGGGCATCAATCTTATCGGGGATTCCCCGGTCGCTATCCCCCCCAACCACCCTTGCCGCCACCCTCCTCCCCGCGATGCTCCCGTCCCCCACCCCCCCGGCCGGCGAGTGGCGCTACGCCAACCCCGCGGAGGGCGATCTACGATCGCTATTTGTCACCCGAGAGGACGTCTTGGATTGCCTCTGCGACTTGCGTGCGTCGCATTTGCATCGTTTGTTAGTGTTTGGAGGATACGACGAGGTATCACTCTGGATTTTCCATATGCGGAGAAGGGGCTTCCTCGTACGCTTAGGGAGAGACGGGGTAAGTTGACCAAATTCACTTTTTACAATTTTTCCCCAACATTTGAAGGAACATCGATAATGAATGCGGTGTTATTGCGTGTAATGTGTATTCTGCGTATTTATAAATGTACGCTAGTTTTGAAAAATTGTCAAGTACATATAACAATCACTTGAATTATACTTTTGGGGTGAGGATGAAATACTGAATTGGAAAAGTTCCGAAAACGACAAATTGTGAATTTTTTTGGTGGGGATACTTGATGAAAAAAGAAAGAAAATACTGACGAAACATCAAAGTTCCGAAAGGACGAAATACCGAAAGGGCGTAACTCCGACAAGTCAAAGTTCCGAAAGTGCGAGAATGAGAAAATTTTACGATCTGAAACATCGAATTTTGAATGATCCAAAATTTTTAGTTCTGCGAATTTCTGGCGAGGTCAAATTTCAACACTTTGATCTTTCCTTATGGAAATTTCATTTTTCGGAATTTGCTCTACAGGACCTCTACTTTTCGGAACTTTGCTCTATCGTAACTTGAATTTTCGGAATCTTACATTTCGGAACTTTGAGCCGTCGTGTTTCCAAATATTTGAAACTTTTTTGTTTCTTCAAAGTTCGATTTCTTTACTTCAAGTTACGCCATCAAATAATTCGGAATTAGGCGCTTTCGAAACTTTTCAAATTTGGCACTTCAAGCCCGCCCCTGGTTGAAAATGTCGTTCCGAGAGTACCAGTTCATATTCTCTAGCGATTGATCTTTGAATTGCAGGCTTTCGTTATTCATTGCACCACCCGCTCTAATTTCGCCAACGCGTGATTCCCACGTTCCTCAGTACGGCCATTCTTATCGAAAACCGTATACGTATAGTTACGTTGTATTGGCTATTTTATTCCTACCAATATTATTCTTCTCAAGACGTTCCCCCTCAGCGCGTACGATAATCCACACTTCAGTAGGTGTAACGTACCAAATAATGGGTTATATACACCGATAGTCGGTATTATACTTCTTCACTTTCAGCCGAGACAGTTTTAACGAAAAAGAGGCATTAATTTTTGTCCCATGCCGAGGGTGAGATACCCTCTCACGTCCTGGAGCAATAAATCTGATCTCTTTCTCTCTGTCTCTTGCATTCCCTTTTATCTACATTTTATTCTTACTCCTTTTTACGTAATACGCATGCGGCACGTATTAGAATTTTTTTTAAGCTATAGACACACTCCGAACACTCTCTTGACTTTCGCGAGTCAATTGACGCAAAGTGAAAATATAATAACTAAACGAATTTAAATATGCATTTATGATACCTATTTCCTTCGTTGTGTTGATAAAAAATTTCGTAAAAATACACTGCTGGGTTCCTTACGAGTTTGATCACTGCATTGCGGATTTCGAGTTGAAAGATTCGATCGATAACAAGCTAATCCGATATTACGAAACAAAGTGGAATTGTGAAGAAAAATGGGGTACATCATTTTTTACGGGGAAACCCGAAGATGTTACGATCTAATGTCATACCTAAATGGGCATAATACGTGTGAATTTATGCATGGGATATGTAATTGTAAAAGGAGATGAAAAAAACGATGTCTTAGGTACTACATTTGTGTATTACACCGAGCAGCGCACCTATAACATGCGATGAAGCTAAATTTAGCACATGACTCAACCGCAAGTAGGTGCATTTTATGCGTGTACATATACCGCCACACTGTACATATATACGGATCATACCTCTGCACGAATATACGTTAGGTATAGACGCGTATTTCAATACGCTATACACATGATGACGATGATTCCGTACGACGCTCCGTATAAGGATCAAACCGTTTTACAGTTGAAATCAAAAACTGGTTCAAAATTTGTCTTTCGTATCGTATCTAAATGTAATAAATTCATTTTAGAATTAACCGTAAGCGGTGAATTTGAAAAAAATCTCGGGGATTCCCGAACGATCAAAATCTCGATAGACTTTCGTGCAGAGCTTGAGGAACTGCAGATATATACTCGTACATACAGGGCAGTGTGCTGCACGCGTAAAAGTGAGTGATATGACATCGATGCACAGCTCTGCAGATAAAGGTATACATCATCCGCATCGAGATTACACCTATAAAGCCAAGGACGATAATAATAATTATAAATAAAAGAAATGTAATTGAAGAAGAGCGCTCGTACATATAGTATAGTACACGCACGACGCTTGCGTGCAGGATCTCATGGCACGGCGTCGTCAGCGTGACGTAATCGGTCAACCCGCGACACAGCGGCGCGCCGTTCCCGTCTTTCCTCAACATTGTGCGCTCGTACGCACACATCCGGAACTTGTAGGTATGCGTATGCAACACGTTGTAAAAGACTACGAAACACATACGCACACGCGCGCACGCACGCATATACGGAGATATAAATAGTATATCGGCATACTAGCTCGTGCAAGTTTGGTAGGTTATTTTTTTTTTTTTTTTATATATTACATTTCTTTTATTTCCATTTCACGCACACATTCATGCCTGCACGTACTAAACCTGACGAATAGATTATGGTAGTTATATTTGTCTGTCGGCGTTATTTGTAAAACGGCTGTCTCATCCGCGAAACATAGACCAGACACTAGACAGCGGATATATACCTATCTGCCTAGGGAATAAAGAAGTTGGAACAGATTTTTTGTCCGGAAAAGAAACTCCCCCATAACCGATTTGCGAAGGTTGTCGTTGTACCGCAGTCACTGCGCCACGCATTCGTATTTTTGTCGAAATTGCGTCAATACTGAAAATGTTCATGTGTCAAATCATAAAATGTTTTGAATGAATTCAGCGTGTCATTTATTGCATTATTTATTTTGTAAATTTGTTCAAATATGTAAGAAATCACAGAATAAATTACGAAACTCCGAATCATCAGATATACCGAATAAAAATTCATATAGTTCACGATGTGGTTGATTGTATGATTTTTGATCTAGTATACCTGATGATTCGTGCTTTCGTAATTTGCCATGTGATTTCTGATATTTTTTAAATCAAATTTACAAAATAAATCGTGCAATAAATTACACGCTGAATTGTTCCGGAACGTCGTGTGATTCGAGACACGAACATTTTCAGCAAGGTTTAACCGAATTAGTCTGACTGTAGTATCGTTCGTTTTGTCGTTTCCTTCGTTCTCTGTCTCCGTAACCACTGAACGTCTCCTGTTCGTTTCCAAAATTCGAGTCCAGTTCAAAAAATGAACCCTCTGGCTTTTACCCTCGAGTCTCCGGGTGGCGAAGGTGGCAGGGGGGGAAAGGGCGTCACGTTTTGCTGGTCCGACCACGGAGGCGGAGGCGAAGCTGTGGAATAGAGAGTCGGAGAGATAGAGAGTGGGAAAGAGGGGCGAAAAAGAGCAAGATGGAGAGAAGAAGAGAGAGACCGGGGGGCCGAGGCACCATCTCGCGGTAGATAGAGCCATCAACTACCCTCGGGGTGTGCCGGGGCACGGTGCCTGAGGGTAGACGCCAGAGTCACGTCCGGGAACCATCCCCACCGACCCCCGATGGGACGGACGGTTATGGGGAGCGAGAAATAAAGAGTTAAGATTTTTTTGCCCTCGTTGTCCTTTTTTTCTTCTTATTCCCTCCCCTCCTCGTCTCCTTTTTCTTTTTGTTCCTCGTGCCCTCTCTTCTCTTCCTCCGCGCTTATCTTGGTCCCACCGCAACTTTTTATGGATACGTAGATATAGGTTGTATGACGCGCGCGTTGTCTTATTCTCTTCTTACCCTGCTGAAACTCTCTTTGAAAGATGGATCGTAGCCGCGTCGCCGTTCGGCAGTCGATCGTGCTTCCGGTCTCATTTTTATTTATTCTTTTACATCGTAATCGGTGCGGAAGAATCGTAATTAACATGTTATGTTATATTATATGATTGCAAGAATATGTGTGGAGGTGCACTGTCGCATGATTCTATCCGAGGAACTCTTTTCCTTCTTACGATTAGACGCACGTGGGAAAAAAAACGCACGCAGCGAGGTCAGTATGAGCCAACGTTGCGGTAAACTTATTTTGTTACAACAACGAAAGTAACAATCGATCGATCGAAGCCTTCTGATAATGGAATTTATTTTACGTCATTGGCGGTCAGAAATTTGTGAAAATTGTATAAAAGTTATCGCTGGCAAATGACACGAGTATCGTAAGGAATTATAAATTGTAAAATCAATCCGACTGCCAGTTCGATGGTTGCATGATGATAAATTTAATCAGAAGAAAGCTTCGGCTTGTGTGCTGTTGTAATTCGGATGGAATCACTTATTGCGGGGTATTTTGTAATGTGTTTACCCGTTTTCAGTAACATTTTCAAAACATTTTCTTATCAAAAATTTCCACCATCTAGGATAGAGCCATGTTTTCCAAAGCAGTCCATCGAAAAAAGATAGTGGTTGGGTCTGTTTGAATCGACGATCAGGGACTAGTTGATGTGACTGACTATTTGTTCGTGCGAAGACATTGGTGATTGATGCAAATTTTGTTTTATGGTAGATTAAAATCTTACTTACTGTTAGCTGTCTGTCATCGCTGGGTTTCGTTAATCCAAGCGATCCTTTTTTCTTTGCAGGGAGCCTAACAATTGATATTGAGTCAATGTTTCTTTTGCCCTCGTAAGACGACCAAGCGAATGTGCTGCAACGATGCTTTATTCTTTTCGATACAGCCATTATAAATAAAATTGAAATGAGCCGACGAAATTCGAAAGGAAATCAAAAGTATCGCCGACTTATATTTCATCGTTTGTTTCTCGGAAAACATTTACGCACAATTTAGCCAATACTGAATTTTCCTTATTTCCGCATCACTGTAAAAGGAAGGGTAAAAATGTCGTGCGTGGGTCAGCATTCTCGTTTTTCACCACACATCCGCACTGCCAATATTAAACAGTCTCCGCATAATACTAGGATGATGAAGAGTGTCGTCAGCCTCGCTTAGTGTTTGCTCGGCGTAGAGACTGCAATGATAAAATGATGGAAGAATGGTTAGACTGTTATGCGACGGCCAATGAGCAAAATAGCGATGGATTTCGGTATCACGACCATTGCGAATGTATGGATAGATACATGAATCCATTCGTGTGCCCGATGGTCAACCTCATTTCCGTAAACTGAAATCGCCGAACAAACTAGCTGGCTAGGTAGGTGCAGACGTATTAAACATGCGGTACAACCAACGAAGAATGGGACAAAAAAAGGGGAAAGCGCAGCGAAAAAAATTAAGAACGTGTGCAGTGCGTGTCTCACATTCCCGTAAATGCACGTAAACAGGGTACCTCTGACTAATTGTGAATATCGCGTAGCGTTATGTTGTACATTCTCCTGTCGTGTCGGCAGTCGGTAATTGTTGGTAATGTAGAGTCGAAAAGTATCAGTGCTCGTGCGCTGGATCGACCAGTACTCCTGGAATCGCTTTCGATCGGAGCATCGTCCACGTATGTTCGAAAATGAGAAATTAACCCGCAACACCGAGAGTGATCGTCTCATCAAAAGTGAATATTTTCAAATGAAAATATTTCCCAATCGTCAAGTATTGTGAGTATATATTTTTGCGATTTTCTGCTTCGCGCTTTCGCATCACGTTGGTATTTACGCAAAACAGAAGTATCGGAGTAAGGGAAAACTAAATGAGCACTCGCAAACTTTGACGGTTCACCACGTAAGAGAATCATTCTTTATTTGTAAATTCCACTTGTTCCAACTCCGGCTGTTTGAAATTTGTTCCAATCTATAAGATTTTAGCCATTTCGAGCTTGTCAATTGGTACATTTGACTGTAATTCAATGTGTACAAGGACACGCATCGAGTACCACGTATGCCACGCATTCTGTGATACGCCGTTAAACGGGTTCTCTGCTTTTTGCTGAACGTGGATGGGTATATATGACGTGTAAAAATGAAGTTAATGTAACCGCGGACAGTTTACGTGCGGCTTCGTACGACGTGCGAGCTCGCGAGGGCTTTTTAGTGTTTCCCCAGTTAAATGTTTTCAATGAATCTCTCTCCCTCTGTCTCTGCTCCACTTTTTTCTCTCTCTCTCTCTCTCTCCTTCCTCTCCATCGTTTTTCGCCACTCTTCTCTCTCCGCTACGTTCCACTTCTGATCCCGATACCTCGCAGTTCGTTCGACCGACAATGATCTCTATAACTTTTTGGCGTCACGTTCGACGCATGAATATCGAAATTTTCACCGATATACGCCTTTTTGTTTCGCAATCACTTTGTGACCGGGAGCTGAGAACAATGCGGTCGGTTAAACTTTTCAAGCACAAGTTTTTCTATCGTCAATCGTAGCCGCCGCAACCACCGTTAAATATAGTTCAGTGAAATTTTTTCCCATAAGAAACACCGAGGGCTGATGGTCAGCTGGTCTGGCGTCGACGAAACGTTAACCCTTTAACCGTTTTGTCCAGCGAGTTCAAGTGAGTCTCTCTTTACGCAGAGTTCCTTCTTTGTCTCCTCGTATCTCCGCACTGCCGTTATAATACCATACGGGCGACGCGTTGTCATGTCGGCTACTTTAATACTTCTGAGTAACGCGCGTATTTAAAAACTCCCCATCTTATTATGAGCAACGCGAGTACCACCACCGCAATGACGTACCCAGTTGACCGGTCAAACGAATGGAATTAACCGGCAGTCTGCAATAGCCCGTCTTTCATCTCGATCTACGCACGCACCTAACTATCCACTCCCGTCATGTGTGCACGCAATCCTTGTAGTATATTTTTTACTCCACCCCCGCCTGAAAAAACAGCCCTCATTTAGGGAGCTAACGCACAGCTCGATTTGGCAATTGATCGCGGTGACTCGAGAGAGGAACAAGAAAAAAAAAAAAGGAAACGAAAGTGTTTATTTTACGCTTTCGATTGATGGATTAATGTTCAAGGCAAAAGTCTGCTCCAGACTTTCAGATCAATATGATGTATACCACACGGCTGTTGATGCGGAAATTCCGAGTGGGCATCCATTGGGATATCTAGCAAGAGGTTTCAATCAGTCGCATATTCATTTCAAATGTTTTGTTCAATTTCCATTTCCGCTGATCTTAAGGATTTCCTGCCTTCAGAAGTATTTCTCCGTCTGTAGAATCCGGTGGTAGAAAAATTAAAAGAAAAAAAAGAAATCTCGTTCCTCCGTAAAAGAAAATGATTTTCTTAGGAAGTGGACTCGAGCTATTCACATAGGCGTAGAATAAGCGGAAGAGAGACAGCATCCGATATTGTGAGTTATTCAGAGATAGGGATTCGGTACGTGTCCCAAGCGTGTTCCAGTAGGGGCGGCCCTGCGCGACGACGGGGACATTAACAAAAGAACCCATCCGTTCGTCCGCTGAGCTTGCATCTATTATTAAACGTCAAGCTTGAATATTCTATTAGCCACCTTACGGGTACAGCGTTATCGGGGGGTATGTATACCACTGCATAGGCGCGCATAGGTATGTCATAATACATGTGCATACATATATCGTATACCTCTATGCACATGTGGTTGGTGCCTATATACCTAGAGGTGTTCCACCGAGGGACGTGCATCTCTATACCTATATTTCTCAAAGGTCCTGCAGTTATGCAGCGCCATTTCTCAGACAATACACTCATTTATGGAGTTGTACGGTATGGATATGGGAACAACGGTCTCTAACCCGGTAAATGCGCTCAAGCACAGTGGGGAAAAAAGTACATGTAGGTCATTTTGTTGACCTTGATGGGCCAGCTTACGAATTTCGCTCCGCTCGGGGAGCAAACGTCAGACTCGTAATCACCTACTTTCCACCCTTGATACACAATGCAGTATGTTAAACTTTGGTTATTTTAATGATTCGCAGTATGGTGGACTGAATAAACCCGGAATCTGATCATTTCCGAATTAGGAAGATCTTCGTCAGGTTGATTAAAAACTTATTCAACGATTCGACAAATGAATTCAAAACGTTTCGAATCCAATTCCGCGTTATTACAGTTGCGTGATAAAGAATTGTAGAGAAATGTCGAACAATACAGTGAGTCGTCACACGAGGAGCAGGAACCCCTCCATCTAGCACTTGTTTCATCCGCCATTTCTGGGCCAATGGGAATAGATAACGAAGTAATCGCGTACATATCTCGCGAAGCTGAACAACTCGAGACACGTGTTCTCGTGCTTTTTTTAAAACATGTAATATGAAGCAAAAAGAAAGAGAGAAGGTGAAGGGTGAGAAGAGAAGAGAGGGGGGGGGGGAAGGTGCAAGAGAAAGGAATAAAACCATGCAGATAGGGATGAGGGAGGGAGAGGGAGACGAAGAATCGCTTCGACCCGGTCTCTGTTTTATAAATAATAAAAACGATGCTTCGGATCCGGCATGAGCAGATTCCCGGCGGATAAGAATTTTCTGATAATTGTCGACGCCGAGAGGTGGGCAAATATTCCGCGAGACGTTGCTGCTGTCGCGTATATGGATTCAGACGGATAGATAGACGTGCGCGACGTTCCGCGGCGGAAACAGCTACTCCGGGGAATCAATCGGATCGGATGGGATACATTAGAAAATTGCGAATTACATGGTACACGTGCATGCGTATTACTTAATCTCACAAGCGTACAACGTATCGCGAGAGGATGCGGAAAGAAGAAACTGACGCGAGGAGTGAGCTTGAAATGTGAAACGGAAAATCTCAAGCACGTGGAAAAAATGTTTACTTTGCAATCCTGTAACTCTCACGGATTGACAATTCATTCGAGCGTTTTATGAACACGCTGCATTTAGGTGATTGTTGTTATTACATTAATTAGTTTAATTTGACCTGCATTATTAGGCTGCTGATTTTTTTTTCCTATCTTGCGCATAAATTTTTCATATACGTATATGCAGTTTTACCATCCCTTTCGAAAAAGGTAGACTGCTTCGTCCTCGTCCGAAGCAGAGCGGAGAATGCAGAGCTGCGCGTTCGGATTGTTAAAAGTTGTCGTTTACTCAGCCATGCGTGCCTAAGTAACAGTCAACACGAAACTCCTGCTTCCTTCAACCACCCTCGGGCTTGTTTGCTGCAAAGCTCTAATTTCCCCTTCGCGATTTTGCCCGAGTAAACTCGAAATATCAAGAAGTACGTCGTCGAAAATTCTGCAGCTACTTTACGCTACTCATTTTTCTACTCTCATTTTTCTACGTCACACTTTGGTATACGGACTAACGGGAATATTTTGTAAAGTTGTGGTTTAAGCCGGCAATGAAAAATGCCACATTATGCTCGGGAAAAATATAGAAGTGCTGCTCAAGTCTCAAGTACTGATGTAGAATGTAGAACCCGCACGATCATAATCTGACAAATTAGGTTCCTCATCGTGTATAGAAACTGCGGTAAACGTGTGTACACTCGCTCTGTAGCTCAGTTCGCACGCATTCGTTTGGATCTGAGTGTAACAGACATTACACGATAATTGGCACCTTGCCTGCAGTTGTAAAAAATCATGGAGATATAAACGTATGACGTAATAGGTGAATTGTGCAGAGGAAGGGTTTAGGTATTCGAAAATACCGAAATTCGAAAGGTATACAGTGATCGAACTCGAGTTGCTTGTTCGAAACATTTACCGTATACGCTTACATCAAATTAAGCCCGTTTGAGGGATGCGATCATGAATTATTGGTACGCAATAAGTTTGTCAAATAGAATGAATTGGATAGAATCGAGTAACTTTTATCAAGTTGTACGAGTTACAGCAATCAAATAGTCTCTTCGTGATATATGTATTTTTGAAGCTAGGGAGAAGGAAGGAGGAACCTGAAAATAAAAATATAAAAGGAAGGGGCGAAGAAGATAAGGTACAGAAATATTTTTCCACTTTCATTTTCTCATTTGAAACTAGAGGGTGTATTTGCTCTTTGCGAGGTCTTCTCGTTTGCTCGTCGAAAGTAAAAATTTTACTCGGACCTCGGTCGAGGGCGACGGGGAAGGGGTTATTATCGAGGAAAAAGTACTTTGGACAATCCTAGCTATGCCGGGTGTCGCTGGCAGGACTCGAAAATGAGAATAAGTGGAGTTGCTGAAAGAAGCGAGTATGCGAGATGTGGAAAGGATAGCGCGCGGTAGCTCGAGTTTCGAAATCTGTATTTCAAACTGTATCAGCTCTCAGTTGGTATCTGATCTGTAAAAAGTATGTGGTTAGGTTAGGCTTCGGATGTGTCTCCGTGCTGTTGAAAAATACCTTAATGGAATATTAATTTTTTTACTAATTTTACATTTTGACGAAGTTAAAAAGAACAAAGGAGAAATTTAGAGACGGTAATGAAAAACATACAGAAATTATTCCCAGATACTTTTAGACTCAATCGTCTTTGAATTTACTCCGCGTTATGATTTTCATGTCGTAATATTTTCGTTCAGCTGTGTCTTAGTCGTCGATTCTAGCGTTGAAAAATGGACGCGCTAGTGATTGTTTGGCATGAATGAATCAACGGCTAAAATACTCAAGTGTCTTTGATCAGTGAGGAGATTCTGGATTTGACAACTTCGTACAATGCTTACCGAAGGAGCGCTTTAAAATATCTATGGTGTTTCTAATCTTACGTTCATCCGTACATGAACCTATTTGCTTGGTTTAGAAAATTATTTTGCAGCTACACTTCAAACTTACTGCGACATATTCGTTCTGTAAATCATTACTCGACCTTTTAACGATCTCTCAAGCTGGGTAGTGGAAAGTGACGGAAGATATGGATTCGCAAAGCGACACTGATAATCGAGAAGAACTGAAGGAAAGAGTAAAAGGGTAAAAGCAACTTGGATCAAAGTCAGGCCAAATCTCATTGTGATCGGTTCCTATGCCGCTTACTGCGTGGAGTTTCAGTTGATATAATAAGAGCCATCGAGTTTGAAGCTTGAGAACTTTCTTGTCAGAGAAGATGATATTTTTCAGAGTTTATCCACAGCGTTCAATTTAAAAAACATCCAATAAATTTCTAACAAGAACGAAAATGTTGCACCGATGCTTCGAAGAGTTAGTTTACCCCTTGCCTACCACGGATCGGCAAGAGAAACGCAGTAAGTTAATTCGAATGGTTTTCAGGAAGTGAAAAAATGGATCGTCGATGGGGTAAAAGAAAGGTAAACGCACCTCGGAGGCGCTGCAGCGTCGGGTTACCGCAACCTGCAGCAACGGGGCCTGCCGGCCAATATACGTTGCAGAATCCAGGCAAATTCCTTAATTTCACGATATCCGCTTTAACGGAATAGACGTTGGGTACGTTCCCTTTAATATACACAACATAAAAAGTTTCACGACGAATAAAGTGACAGAGAAGGATTGATCGGGTTAGTTTTGTCCGGGGCGTTAACTTCGGGGGCTAAGCAGGCCGGCATCTCGGCTCCGTCCGAGCTGGTCGCAGGTTCCATTTCCGTTAATCTTCTTTGAATTTTCTCCACGCGTCGTCGATCCGCGATAATTCGAAATATTTTATGAAATTTCTCCAACATTTCCACGGCAGGAATGGTCAACAGTTTTCCCGTGGAGAGGAGAGTGCGAGAAGGACGATAGATAGACGGAGAGAGCGAACCAGGCAGAGACGATGGCTCCAACCTCTGGCTGATTTTCAGTTGTCCGCGTGTCGCCGGGTTTCAAAGATTCTCATATTTTTGCCCGCATTAAATAAAAGAAAATTTATCTCTGACATCGTCGGTATTTACCGTATCTACTTATTCAGAGAAAAATTTTCTTTTTTAATCTAACGATGACAATTATAGAAAAATCCAACGATTCTGACAGATGGACAATAATTTTCCTTTCCCCGCCCCGGGACTCGTTTATTTTTGCATTTTAAGGCATTGAAGAAAAGAAAATGTTAAAAAATAGTAAAAAGCGAACGGGACCGGCGCGCGGCGGCCGACGGCTACGGGGCAACGGGAAGGAGGAGGAGGATGAGGAGGAGGTGGCGGAGGCGGGGGTGGGGGATCCACGGGATGTGGGGGTGGGGGAAAGATGCACAAAAACGGACCGAAGAACGTACAGAGAAGCAAAAAGGGTACCAACGTCCCTATACACACCCCACGCCTCCTTCCGTGTGTGCGGTCTTGATGTGTCTACGCGTGTATCTCAGGTACATACTACATACGTATATGTGTATATAAGTGTGCGAGAGTGTGTATTTATACGTATATACGTACACCCACCTAGTCGGCAGAGCCAGGCACAGCCGAGCCCGGTTCGCTCGGCCCGCGTTCTGTATGCCTCGTCATTTCTGTCTCTGTCTATGCATGCATGGACATAGTATGTGTGTGTGTGTGTGTGTGTGTATATATATATATATATATATACACGCATGTACGCCCAGTCTACCTATTTCCCTCGTATACCTGATACACGAGGGTTATACCCCGCGTGCAATGCAGGATCGAGAGGGTGGTTGGCCTGTGCGTTTTGTACGAAGGGAAAGGGTGGAATTAGAGGTGGAACTGCAGATACGTGTTTACCTGACAATAGGTTGCCACAGCAACATTTTTAGGAAATCGACTTGAAGCCGGGCTTCTTTCGTTATCGTTTGACAATCGAAACTTCGATTTCGATCAAATTCGAAGCACCGGTCTCGAGGATTTTGAAATCAGTCGAGTGGAGAACAGGGCTGTAACGAATACGCGCCTACTAGCTCTTCTTTCATGACGGTATGGTAGTTCAATCGCAGATCACGGTGGCTGTCACAACGGAAACATTCGCGACCCTGCCTGGTGTGGTTTTTCTGAGCGAGGTATTCATATTTTGCCGGTATTTTGGTACAGCTGAAAAGTAATAATTTAGGTCTGGTTCTGTCGTATCTTGATTTTTATGGACTCTCATCTAAGTGCCAGAAAGGAGAGCATATCTCAGATTTGTTAGTTCCTAGAAATGTTACTTCGAACCCTTCGGCGGTCACCCATGACCTTGTTCTCTCAAATTTTCGTATAACGTTTCCATGCAATAAAGCGACGCAAAGAATTTCTTTGCAGAGTTTCAAGCTTTCTTCTCGCAAGTTCAGAGCTTGCGTCTCTGTATCCTTGGCATGAGCCTGAGATACGCTTGTATTCAAAACAGTTGTATCCGAACCTTGCAAGAAATTTTTGGGGTGTCGTACACGTGACGTACAAATGGAATCAATAATCTTGGATTTTAGATTCCGGAGAAACTGTTTGATTATCCGAGTTGCGTGAAAGGCTTTGTAAATCGTGCATGATTGAATTAAATCTATGCAAAGTTCCGCGTTTATCGACGCGGCATTTTGCCCCGAAGAAGAACCCTGAATCGTCTATAGCATCTGGGACTTCCCCTTGAATGAAACGCTGCAGCTACGTTGGATCGACGTTTAGGGCGGAGTATCCGCTTTTGCATGTCTCCGGTTTTCAAGATTCCTCTTTCTCGGCGGAAGAGTTGTCATCTTCCTCGTCGTCGTGGTCACGGCCGCCGTCATGTTACGCACGTAGATAACGGGATGCTGTCGCAAGGTTCACGGGGCGTTCCGCGATTCGTCTTTCGGCAAATCGATTTACACTCGCCTGCCTGCAACTCTCTACGTTGTAAGTAAAGTTTTTGTAATAAAAGTAACGACGACGACGACGACGGCGATGAAAGCATTTCGTATCCAATTCATCTAAGATCCGAGAGGGAATTAACGGCGCATCGCAGATTTCCTGCAAGTTCATGCCTCGGTTGTACACCTATACGCATGTTCTTATAGTCGGTTACCTGCAGAGGTGTGGGCATACAAGCGATACGAATTAAAGGAGAATTAAGCGGTAGGTAGACAGCCGGAGCTGGAGGGACAATTAGGCCGACACTTGTTACCGCTACTTGCATCGGCGACGCTCATTGTTGGATTAATTGGCGTCGTATTATATACCTATGCACGCAGCCTGTGTTACATACATAAATTTATGCGGAGCACGCGTAGCGCAGCGTTTCGTCGTTTCAGTCTCGAGAGGCATGCACGCACGCATGCCGGGCCCTTGCACTTTGCGGCGCAATGAGAGAGACTCTGTAGATCCGTGGAACGCGAACG